>NW_025113097.1:1713125-1967213 GCF_010416935.1 Polistes fuscatus
TACAATATACTTAAAAATCAAATAAAATGGAAAGTAAATGTATACGAGTAATAAAACAATACATTTATATTATATATTATTTTAATAATACATAAATAAATATATCATATATACATATACATGTACATACAAAATCAACTTGTCATATGTGTGAGAAAGAGAAATAAGAATAAGACGAAAGGAGAGAAGAACGTTTGTTTGAAGCACGTCTTACAAACCGGTCGTTTCTTTGGCGTGCCACGCGTTGCACGCATGCTACCTCCTCGCGTTTTCTCATATGTGTGTGTTAGAAGATAATGTATATATGTATGAGTTAGTTACACACATACACACATACATAATAGTACGTGTCCTGTCTCTCTTCTTCTCTTCGGAGGCTGCTGTTGAACGTAGGAAGATCATCGGTAGGCTACGCGAACGAGGAAGAGAAAGAAAAGAAAAGAAAAGAAAAAAGGTGAGGGAGGAGGAGGAGGAGGTGGAGGTGGAGGAGGAAATATCGGGTGGATCGAAGGTAACGCGTAGAATGCCCCGTTACAACGTCCCTGCGTAGAATGGCCAAGAGAACTCTTTATTTCTTTGTCTTTTTCTCGGTTCGATAAAACCTGAAACTCGCCTCGCGTTGCCCCGTTAAACGTCACCCCAACGTTCAAAATAAAAGCCCACTTTTATTCCACCTTTTTATTTTTATTTTATTTTATTTTCAACAACCCACAAGCCCCTCCTCACCCCACCACCCACCATTCGCCACCTATCTTGTTGTTTTTCATTTTCTAAAGTATATTTTATTTTGCAAATTTGATTAATTTCTCTTGATTCCTTTTTTTTTTTAATTATCCAATGAAAATCCAAAGAAAAAGAAGAAAGAATCCAAAAATAAATATCGTATGTGGTAAATTGATTGAAGAATTCTTTCGTTAACAACGTGATTGGAATATCGAAATAGGGCGAATTTCAAAATAGAATACAAAAGTAGTAAAAAGGAATACAACACACCCATACACATTTATAGCGATCGAAAGAAACGTCGTATTTGATTTCATTATAAAGAAATAGAGATGAGGAACGCACGTGTAGAATGGTGTATACGATGAATCGATCTATCGATACATCGATACGAGCGTGAACGGAATACTTTGTGAGGATTTTGCACGAAGGATTCGTCAGCCGATTGATTTCCTGGGTAAAACGTGTACCCACGGGTATACATATTCACACACATACACACATACATTGCATTTATAAAACATATATATATATGCTCGTGCAAGGTCACACAGTATTCAATTTTATGTATATATTCAAAATTTATTTAATTATGCACTATTTTATTGATTTTATTTATGTATGTTCATATATATATATATATATATATATATATATATTTTACGTAATATAATAATAATATAATATATAATAAAATATAATAATAATAATGTTCATATATATATTCAAAATTTATTTAATTATACACTGTTTTATTGATTTTATTTAAGTATGTTCATATATATATATTTTACGTAATATAATAATAATATAATATATAATAATAATAATAATAATAATAATAATATAATAATAATAATATAATAATAATAATATATATATTTTATTTATATATATAATTAATATATAAAATTAAATAATATATATTTTATATATTTGTATGTATGTACATACATATGTTTGTGTACGTATGTATTTACTTACCTATGTATTTGAGTATACGTGCCACTTTCGAAAAGTACGATAGCTTCGTTTATATATACTTTGTTTTATCCTTTCTTTCTCTTTCTCTTTTCTTACCTGCGTCAGCAAATAATCCACGGTGCAACGATTTTAGATATCGGTGTCGTGTATCGAGAAAGTAAATTCTCGTGACAAAGCTTCTATTCCGTTTAAGATTTCACGTGTTTCCTTTATTGAAACAATGATTAGAATATTTGTATGAGCTTTTTTTCTTCTTCTTCTTCTTTGTGTTCTTAGATGTCTACAAAAAAACAATTACCGAATTATATTAATATAAAAAGAAATATTGAAATAACGAATGAAATTAATTAGGATTGTGAGAAAAAAAAAAAAAGAAATGATTTCAATGAATAAAGTTTTATCGACAAACGAATGCATTCCTCGGGAAAATCGAAGATGCACTTATCCGGTATCGAAGCTTGTGTTCCCCTTCCGTGTCACGCGATTCGTTAGATTATTTTCTATGGTTTCTATCTGGAATGATAATCAATGGAATTTTCATTTAAATTCACTTTAAACGTATAATCTCTGATTAATTTACTTATCGTTTGATATAATATATTCGATTTTGGATTTATTTTAATATAAAATGCTTTATTTTTCTTTTGTATTGGTCAAAAACACAGGTGTTAAAGCAAACTATTCTATCTGGAATGATATTCAATGGAATTTTCATTTAAATTCACTTTAAACATATAATCTCTAAGTAATTTACTTATCGTTTGATATAATATATTCGATTTTGTATTTATTTTAATATAAAATGCTTTATTTTTTTTTGTATTGGTCAAAAACACAGGTGTTAAGCAAACTATTCTATCTGGAATGATAATCAATGGAATTTTCATTTAAATTTACTTTAAACGTATAATCTCTGATTAATTTACTTTTCATTTGATATAATATAATTCGATTTTGTATTTATTTTAATATAAAATGCTTTATATTTTTTTGTATTTGTCAAAAACACAGGTGTTAAAGCAAACTAGTTCGTATTCGTGTTAGTGTTAAAAGAAAGTTTAGACAATAAACGAAATTAGTATCGATTTAGAAAGAAATACCCATGATCGTTCAGGTTTATATTTTTTATAAAAACCCCGTCAGATTTCGTTGATCGAAAGTCAACGACGACGACGACGAGAAAGAAAAAATGAAGGAAAGAAATCTAACAGCATTATGCAAGCCGATTACGTGATGATGAAACGGGTTACGTTGCAAAGACACAAGTCTTCTTCTCATTGGTTGGTCAGCGTTTTAAAAAAAAAAAGAAATTTTTTTCATAGGAAAACTTTCATTTTTTTTATTTATTTATTTTGACTCGAATTTCTCGAACATTTCTATAAATGTCATATGTTTACACCATAGTTTAACCTTTTCCAATTAATAAATGCAATTTTTGATTATTCGCAAGAACAAAAAATTACCTTTAAGAAACTTGTTCTTCTTTCGAAGTGAAAGTAATTTAATGCAATTAGTTTCCTTTTTCTTTTCTTTTTTTTTTTCGCGATGATATATGCGTAAAAGGTCACGCGAAAGTCTCCTATATTTTTTTTTATTAGAATTACTAACTACTTTTTTATTTTTTTTTTTTAAATATTTTCGTAGATTCCGTCTTTCGAAATTTCTTCTTAGAAAAGAATTAAAAAGAAGAAGAAAGAAGAAACGGCAGAATATTTTATTCGCGTTTCTTTTATCAATGATTTAATTATAATAATAATTAATAAAATTCAACGAGAGAGAGAGAGAGATATGAGAATCCAGCATAAAAAAAAGAAAAAATATTCGATAGATAAGGAAAGAAATAGACTAGTTTATAATATTATTATTATTATTATTATCAGAACAATTTATCAAACTATCCGAAAGCGTGTGTTGTTCGTTTAAATATCTGTAGTGTCAGAACGTTGATTGTGGGCGGAATGATTTAGAAGGGACGTCGGATGGTGGTAGCTCCTGTAACATAAACAGTTATCTCTTCATCGTTGGGCAAATAATGATCATGTTGTTCGTATCTCGTGTAGCTAGCTAACAAACGTAAAGATTTAAAGGACGATAGTTTAATAGTTGCTATGATATGCATTACATACATACGTGTATAATATAATGCTTGTAATATTAAACGATATAGAAAAGTAACATAAGTGTTAAATGTGTAACTATTAAATTCACCTATCATCGAAATGTGAAATAAAATAATTTCTTAAAAATCACACACACACATCTAAGTTACGCGATCATGTTTTTAACATTCGTTATCGAGAAATTTATTTTAATTGACTGTTAAAAACTTATATTAATTTATAATATATAAATTATATTATAATATAATTTATTATATAATAAATAATATTAATTTATTATATATAAGTTATAAAAACTTATATTAATTTATGTATAAAATGTTAGGATTAATCAAAAGTTAATCAAAAGTTCTTGCATTTATTTCTTATTAATATCATGTTTTTAACATTCATTATCGAGAAACTTATATTAATTTATATATAAATTATATTATAATCTAATTTATTTTATAATAAATAATATTAATATATATTTATAACATATATTAATTTATAATATATAAATTATAAAAACTTATATTAATTTATGTATAAAATGTTAGGGTTAATCAAAAGGTAATCAAAAGTTCTTGCATTTATTTCTTATTAATATCATGTTTTTAACATTCATTATCGAGAAACTTATATTAATTTATAGTATATAAATTATATTACAATATAATTTATTATATAATAAATAATATTAATATATATTTATAATATATATTAATTTATTTATTAATATATTTATATATATATTTATTTATTAATTATATATTTATAATATATATTAATTTATTAATATATATTATATCTATAATTTATAATATAAATTATAAAACTTATTAATTTATGTATAAAATGTTAGGATTAATCAAAAAATAATCAAAAGTTCTTGCATTTATTTTTTATTAATATTTTCAAAGTAAAATTTCAATAAAATAAAATAATCCGAAGTGAAATGATCTATAGATCTTTCTTCTTGATTCGAATAAGAGGAAGAGAAGGAAGGAGGAAGAAGTAGGGTAGGAGGATTCTTTGAAGTTAACACGTTTACCGCGAAAAAAAAAAATAAAAAATGCAAGGAAAGGAAGGAATAATAAAAAAAAAAAAACCAATTGGTCGCGTCCCTCTTCTCGTAGAATTTATCGATCGGTTAGAGAAAGTGACGACGAATCTTGGAAGAGGAGCAGCGTACTTTGATATTCCGAGTTTAGAAAGTCGATCGTATGGAGTCATCTCTTCTCTTCTCTTCTTTTTTTTTATTTCTTCTCTCCTTTTCTCTCTATGCTCCGAATAATGCATCGTTTTATTGCACCCAGTGCACAATATATATATTTTATATATTTATGCACGTCACGATGACCAAGAAGAATTGCAGCTGGTGATCTTTTACCAGACACGAATTCTATTGTTGCACACCACCCCCCTGCCTACCCCCTTTTGTATGAATCAAATGTTCTTCTCTTTTTTAATTAATATTTCCATAATAAATATTAAAAAAAAGAATAAAGAAATACAATCTATTTTATGCAGTTTATGACACAAAAATTTGTGATACAATTTTTATAATACAAATATTATATTTTATTTATCATATTATATTTTATTAAAAATAAAACACAAAGATTTTCTATAGGAACGTAAATCGTAATTATTAATAAATAATAATAAATAAATATATAAATATTTAATAAATTATTAATTAATAATAATATATATTATTAAATTAAATTTAATCAATCTGTGCATAGAAATAACATTATGTGACGTATTATATTATATTCGTCAAATAAGAATGATCGTTAATTAATGAAACGAGGATTATAAAAATATAGATTCTAGTTTAAAAAAAATCGACACTCACTAAAGCTGTGTTCAACAGTGTTGATTCTCTTTTTGAAAACGTTAAAAAGATTGAGAGAATCTTGGATAATGAAATTCATCTAGGTGTTCGATTTACCTAACTTACAATTACTACGGTCTATTTCTTTCTATATATATATCGAAATATTTGTGAAAGAAACGATCTTTTGTTAAGAAATGTACTTCGAATATTTTCCTTTTATCTCTCTCTCTTTCTCTCTCTCTCTCTCCCTCCCCTGTCTCTTACTTGAAAAATTTCTTTTTATAGAATATTTCTTTGAATATTTTCTATATTAAATAACGCAGAATTCTCGATTGAATGCGAAAACTTTGACAAGAAGAACAAGGATAAAGATAGCGTGTTTTCAGCTTATGTTAGATTAGTTGTCGCGCTTTCACGAATATTCTAGTTTCTCTTTCGTCGTCATCGTCATCAGGGAAAGACCTTTCCGAGTAGATAGAATTTGATTCGAATCGAGACATCGAAGTGGACTAGGAAAAGGTCGACGTTCTAAACGAATGGCGAACGCAACAATTGTGCTACTTATTCTCTCACGCCAAGTAAAATCTACATTATCTCTCTCTCTCTCTTTTTATCTTTTTATCTTTTTATCTTTTTCTTTAAGTCTTTGGTTAGTCATCAACGTGTAACACAGATTATCCTATTACGTTTGATATCAAACACGAATGAAAATCTCGTTAGAATGTTTAGTAGTAGTAGTAGTACAGGTAAATACCTACAATTGAATTCCGATGGAACTTCAATTATCTCGATTAATCGAGAACGAAATTTCATTACCGGATCTGGAATTGGAAATTCCGTTAATCAATTAGTCTGATTCGTTATCGACTAGATATAACAGAATATATACGGGGAAAATGGGGGTACGTTCGTTCGTTTATTTCGATTTAAATAAAATTCGATAATTAATGATTAAATTATCATCTGCTCCTTCGTTCGAAATTTGGTAACGTTTGATTTATCGTAGATAACAAAATCAATAATGATACATTGTATTATTATTCTTACAATAATATTTATTTATTTATCAGCTATTTATCAGTTGTGTTATATATCAATTGTATATTAATTATTATTATCACATATATATATTTATTTTATATCATTAATATATTAATTATTATACGTGTGTAATATTTTTAAAACGTAATATTTTTTCACACATATACAAAATTAATATTGATACAAAAATTATAATAGTACTCTTACAATAATATCATTTATCTATCAGCTATTTATCAGTTGTAGTGTTATATATCAATTGTATATTAATTATTATTATCACATATATATATATTATTTTATATCATTAATATATTAATTATTATACGTGTGTAATCTTTTTGAAACGTAACATTTTTCTCACACATATACAAAATTAATATTGATACAAAAATTATAATAGTACTCTTATAATAATATTATTTATCTATCAGTTATTTATCAGTTGTGTTATATATCAATTGTATATTAATTATTATTATTACATACATACATATATATATATATATATTTATTTTATATCATTAATATATCAATTATTATACATGTGTAATATTTTTCTCATATACAAAATGAATATTGATACAAAAATTATAATATTCTTACAATAATATATCACTCATCTATCAACTATTAATTAATTGTATTATATCAATTCTATATCAATTATTATTATACGTGTCGTTTGTTCTTATTCTTACACATTGATTTATAAATATATGCATAGTAAAAACAAAAAAGGGAAGAAGAAATAAAAATGTTAGAGAAAGAGAGAAGATAGAAAAACATTGAATGCACGAGATCACGAGAACAGAAAGTCAATGGTAAACCAACAACGTGGTGTGGTGTTTTAGTCCTGTACCATCGTCCTACGCGAATCTTAGAAGATCAACGTGACAGGATCTTGCTTATTGTCTTCCCGAACAGGCGCCACCATAGATTTACGTTAAAGTCAATGTTACGTTAACGCCGAGACTCATGCTAAAAACACGTAGGCAGTAAATACACGATTCTCTCTATTTTCTATCTCTATTTCTTTCTCTTTTTCTCTTTCGTTTTGTTCTATCTAATTTTTTCTTCTTCTTCTTCTTCTTCTTTGAGAGAGAAAGAAAGAGAAACAGACAACACGAGTCACACTCGCTTGACTCGTTTATTTTTTACTTTATCCTATTATTTTATTCGTTTCTTATTCAAGTTCGATATCTCGAATACATATCGATAGATGTTACTTTATTTGAAACTTCGTTGAATTTCATAAGAAATATAATTTTTCTATTCCATCGTAGGAAAAGTGGGGACTTGTTATTTATATTCTAAAACACCATAATAATTCTAGAAGAATCATTCGAAAATTATGAATCAAGTTCGTAAAATCATTAGTTAATAAAAAAAAAAATCAAACGTGATTTTCATAATTAATTATTAATTAATCATTTGTTCTCGTATGTAAATTTAAATAATGAAATATTATTTTCTTTGCAAAATTGTGTTTTCAAAAATTGTCGAACGTATTAATATTGCATTTTGCGATAAAAGAAAAAAATGTTTAAGAGAGAAGAAAGCGCGTCGTCGGGGTTGGTGGGGGGGAGGGGGGATGCAGATAGACGGATAGATCGATTCGATAGATCGAAAACAATCGATGAATGCACTTCGGCTAGTGTCTCACTCGGCTTTCCAGGCAAACTTTATCGAATTACAGACACGTACACCTCGTCTATCTATCCTGGATGCACATCGTGTGACTTTCTCCGTGAAAGGAGGAGAGGAGGTGGTGGTGATGAGGGTGAAGGGGGTGGTGGAGGAAGAGGAGGAACGAACGATCGCTCGGCTAAGATTCCAAGGTTTCTCAGATGCACCTGACTCTACGGTTCCGTGATATATTACAACCCCTTTCTTCGCAGGTGTCTTGTTTTATCTCAAGGTCAAGCCTATGGGAGAATTAGTATAGCAATTTGAAGAATATATTTGTTGAAATAAAACGATAATTGTGATATATGTATGTGGGATACAAATGTTAAATATGTTTGGTTTAATGTATCTGATTTTTGTTGTTGTTTGAGTATTTTTTTTTCTTTTTTTTTCTAATTTAATTATTTTAAAAAATAGTTTCTTTTCCAATCCACGAATAAAATATTCGCAAGTTGGTCTTACATTAGATATAAAAAGAAAGGAACATATTTTTTATATCATCTGCAAATAATTTTCTATTTAAATATTAATCAATAAATAAGAATATTCTTTTCCTAAGAAAAAAAAAAAAACAAATATAATAATTCTACAATATTTTCTCATATTATGACGTGCGGGTGTTTAATTCTTTATACAATTTTACATGATAATTTAAACCGAATAGATAAATTACAAATTTTGCGATTAAGATTACGGAATAATTTCAAAAAAAAAAAAAACAAAAAAACAAAAAGAATAGTTGATTAATTTCAATATTACGTTCCTTTATTACAGAACATAAATTAGGTTTATAGTTAGAAAAGTTGTTAGTTATATACACATACATACACGTTCCACTTCTAATCCCTTAAAAGCTAAGAACTACTAGTACATGTCTGCTACTGCTAAATGCAGCTGCATAACAGCAATAGAAGCAAGCAAGCAAGCAAGCAAGCAGGGTAATTCGCTCGAGTGCGTACCTAGGGAAAAAGAAAAACGAAACACATACACACATACACATACGAGTCGTGTGTTACCTTCTTCCACTCGACAAATTAACGAGATACACGCGGTTCCAAAGTGAAATAGAGAGAGAGAAGAAAGAAAAGAAAAGAAGAAAAGAGAAGAGAAGAGAAAATACGTCACGTTTCTCTTTGTTAGTTGATGATGAAGGTGTACCTGTACTTACCTACCTACCAACCAACCTATCTACCGTATGAACGTTTATTTTCTTTCGTTCGTTTTCCTTTAGAAAAAGAAATCAAGAGAAAGAAAGTTGTCGTATTATTTCGTAAGGAAAATTCGCAACTGGGGTGGGAAGGGAAAAGGGGGGTGGAGGGTGTGGTGGTGTAATTCTTGTTGAATTATAAAAAGTAATGTTTTATATTGGTGAACATAAAGTTGTTAGTATTGCGATGAAAGTTTTTACGAATGAAAAGTAAGGGAGAGAAAATATTTGTCGAGAAAATGGCAAATGCCTAAGGGCAACGTTCCAAATGATGGAAGGAAGGAAGGAAGGAAGGAAGGGTGGGTTGTTGGGTAGCCTGCAGCAGAAATGGCAGACACAGACAGGGGGGAATGGGTGTAGGGTGGTTTGAGGGGGAGTATTTCGATCAATAAACGGAGAGGAAACCTCGACTACCACGACAACGGTTGTCAGGATGCCCCAACGTGCATTCCTTCACTGTTTCAACATTCCAACCATTCTTGATAGTCTCTCGTCTTGTTATACGTATTTATCATTTGTACTTCATCGCCAGTAGATTAGGATAAGATAATAATAAATAATAAAATATAATAACAAATTAATAAATATATAAATATGATAAAATAATAATAAATGATAAAATTAATAAATATATAAATATGATAAAAAATAATAATAAATATTGTTCTTTGTGATATATAACATTTGATCGAATTATTCAATTAATTTATCACATAACGAATGTGCTACTTGAAAAGAAAATTATTTTAATTATTATAGAGAAAAAAAAAGGAAGAAGAATTAAATTAGAATTGTTCAAAGTGTTTTTTTTTTTTTTTTTTGATATTGTCAATATTTGTCACAAATTTTCTAATTAGTTTGCATTTTATTAACTTGAAAAGGGACACTAGATTTTATTCGAATAGTTCTGTTAATTAAAATAAATCTATTCCTGTTGTTCCTATAATAAAATGTCACATTTGTTCTAAATGACAAAACATACAATTAAAACATTGTAATAATACAATGAAAATCTACGTAAAATATTCTATGAAATAAATTCAACAAATTGTGTAAACTAATATACAGCAAGATATTACTTCTAAATGATAAAATACACAATTAAAACATTGTAATAATACAATGAAAATCTACGTAAAATATTCAACAAATTGTGTAAACTAATATACAGCAAGATATTACATTTTCACGATAAAACACACCCACCTACATATACATACATGTATTAAACTTTAGTAACATGCAGAGTGAATGCACGATGAAAACCTCAAATATCGAATGGCATTCGTGTGTCGGGTTTTAAGGTCTGATGGCGACCTTTATTCGACAAACATAACAGTTGTATAGTATTCTACCGGATGTGTAGTTACAATAGGCCACGCAAGGCTGCTTTTCAAACCACCTAAACTATGTATACACATTGCACACACACACGTATATACATATATGCATTCATATATATATATCTATCTCTCTCTTTAGAATTTGTTCTCGTAAAATAGAATAGACGATCTCGTTTGATACATACCTAGGAATAGACGATTCGTTAGCGTGTTAACGAAGCTAGAAATAGAAAAACATTTTCATACGATCGAATCTCTTTTTACTTCACTTCTATCCACACCCATCATACAAATACATATATACATAAATATTTATGTATATATACTATGTACTGTGATAGAAACAACGAGGAAAACGTAATAGTGATTTAAATTTAATCTACGAACGATTAAATGCTCGTTAAAAAGAATGGGTTTCGTGTTAAGTCAGATAATATTTTGCTACCGTACGATTTTCATACGATATTCGTTCTTTGTGAAAAAAGATATACGTATATTTATATATAATATAATTTTTATATTAATTATATAAATTTTTTACAAGCATATAAATATATGTTCTATTCATAGTGTTCGTATTCGTTATTTAAATTTATAACTTATATGTAAAGTATATTACAAATTATTTTCATATATAATTTATTTTATATACATATATAATTATTACTTATTAATTATTACTTATATTATATTATAAATTATTACATATAAATTATTTAAATTTATAACTTATATGTAAAGTATATTACAAATTATTTTCATATATAATTTATCAATCAATTTTAAAATAGATATTTACAAAAAAAAGAATATTTCATTTGAAAACTAATAATCCACGAACGATTAAATGCTCGTTTAAAAGAATGGGTTTCGTGTTAAGTCAGATAATATTTTGCTACCGTACGATTTTCATACGATATTCGTTCTTTGTAAAAAAAGATATACGTATATTTATATATAATATAATTTATATATTAATATTATATAAATTTTACAATCATATATAGATATGTGTTCTATTCATAGTGTTCGTATTCGTTATTTAAATTTATAACTTATATGTAAAGTATATTACAAATTATTTTCATATATAATTTATTTATATACATATAATTATTACTTATTAATTATTACTTATATTATATTATAAATTATTACATATAAGTTATTTAAATTTATAACTTATATGTAAAGTATATTACAAATTATTTTCATATATAATTTATTTTATATACATATATAATTATTACTTATTAATTATTACTTATATTATATTATAAATTATTACATATAAGTTATTTAAATTTATAACTTATATGTAAAGTATATTACAAATTATTTTCATATATAATTTATTTTATATACATATATAATTATTACTTATTAATTATTACTTATATTATATTATAAATTATTACATATAAGTTATTTAAATTTATAACTTATATGTAAAGTATATTACAAATTACTTTCATATATATAATTTATCAATCAATTTTAAAATAGATATTTATAAAAAAAAAAAGAATATTTCATTTGAAAACTAATATCGTGTGACATTTAACACGTTAATCTTTCTTACATGTCAATTCATATTTAATCATAATTATTATGTCTATTATTACTTTAGAATAGTTTCCTTGTTGAAAAATTAATATCAACGATCTATCGTTGTTAAAATACTTATTGTTAGTAAGTAGTGTTTCATAAGTGAACACAGTTCTCGTTAAAATGTTGTAATATTTAGTCTTGTGTCTGTACGTGTGTGTATGTGTTGAATTTTCGAGTAATAGAATCACTCGAAAAGTTTCTACGCGAAACGAGTTTTGCGACTATTATTAATGTGGTGTCGAGCACATTTGAGATAAATATTCTCTCTCTCTCTCTCTCTTTCTCTTTCTGACTCTTTTTGTAGGATTTTCGTGAAAGTAACAATGTAACTATATAAACGGGAGAGATTAAATCAGTTCCGTGCAGCTGCCAGCATCAAGCTTTTGTACTTATTTCCGAATGACCTGTTTGAAAATGAAAAAGCAATATCTATTTCTCTCTCTCTCTTTCTCTTTTACACACACACAAACAAACAAACAAAAATAAATTCGTGGAAAAAAAATAATCAATTTTATTAATCGATAAGTAAAACGAATAAACGTGTTTCGTCATCAAATTACAATAAATTCAAATGAATTCGATAATAAATCTTTATCATTTTCACGAGTGAAAGTAAAAATCAATCATCATAATCATAATCATCGTTATCATCTTAAATCTTAATCATCTCTTCATCTTCCTTCATCTCGACATAGTTGAAAGATTGAAGAAAGATAATAATCATTAGAAAAAGAAAAATAAGAATAAAAATAAGATCAGAGTAAAGAGATACTACTACTAACTCGTTTAACTCGTTTTAACGCGTTCAATGTCAGAGTGTGTACTTACACTGACATAAGTGGTCGTGGGTCCTATAACACTGTTCACAATTAATCCCATCTGTGGGCCAATAAATCCTACAATTCTCGTATGTGTGTGTGTGGGTATGTGTCTTTCGCGGAAGAGAGTCGTCCGAGTGGGTTTTCTTCTTCGTCCTCGTCTTCGTCTTCGTTTTCGTCGTCGGATGTTGAAAATGAGCAGCCAGTTTCACCATTCGCACCACGCTATTGCGAAGGAGGACAGCTGAGAGAACCGATGCGGAACATGATGTAGTTAACGTGCGTGAACGTGCCTCCGGTTTGTACCAATTATCAACAATAAGTTGTTATTCTCGCGTAGAAGTGATAGAAGTTAAGAGAATCGGTGTGTGAGTTTATGTGTGTGTGAGAGAGAGAGAGAGAGAAGGATGCTGTTGGACCGGATGCATCATTTCTCAGAAATCAGAATAGTGCACCACCACCATCGCGATTAGAGAGTAAGCCAATTATTGGCTTGAAAAAAAAACGAATCTAAACTTGGTGTCTCTTTTAGAAATGATTATTATTATTAGTATTATTATTATTATTATTGTTCGAAAGATTTTTCTAACTATGAAATACGTATGAGATTGAAATGGAAGAAATGATGTTACAAATCTAATTTTGCGATGATTTTGTGTTTATTAATGAGAGATCGGTGTTTAGAAAATCTGAGGGTTTATTCGTTCGATTCTATTTTTTTTATTTTTTTTTGTTTTTAGAAGTTCGATTGTTTATTTAATGTACATATATCGTATTTTCAAACTATCTTTGATGGTATATTATTTTTCAAGAAAATATTCAAATCATTGGATTTTTATATTTGTCTGATATAGAAAATTGAAAAATGCATTAATTGATTATAAAATACATGATCAATTTGCAATATTATAACAATGTCTAGTTAATCATTGAATAAATTATTAAAAATTCTTAGAAAGACTAATCAGTGAAAATTCACAAACAAGTATAGGAAATAATTCGTTTGTATTTATTTTTTTCTTTCCTCTTCCTTATTATATCGTAATTTCTAACTAAACAAACTGACTCTTGGAAAGGTGGGTGGGAGGGGGGGAGGGAGGGGAATCCATTAGAGAAGAGAAAATCCAAGACTAGCAAGTAAAGATTGATCATAATCTTATTTTAATTCGATCGAGTTAGCATGGTTGACGATTCATAATAATAATAATAATAATAATAATAATAATAATAATAATAATCATCATCATCAACAGTTAGAAGAATTCATGAAGAGAGGAAGTTTACCTCATACTTTCGGATCCTTCTTTAAAAGTGCAAAAATATATACACGCGATACCGTTGGGCACGGGCTGTTTCTTGCAGGGCATGCACCTGCTTTTCTTCCCATATCACACATACACTTCCTACATATATACATACATACATATAAAAAGGTACACATATAAAAGAGAGTTGGATGACGTTGAAAACAGCTTTTGCCTTTGCTATGCCATAAACGGAGATTTCTCGTGGTGGAACACCCGCGCACACCGCAAACAGTTTTCTTTTCCTCGTTCCAGGGAAAAGAATTCAACTTGAGGTCTTCTTGAGTATTAGTGTTAGTGCTGGTGGTGTTGGTGTTGGTGGTGTTGGTGCTGCGGTATGCCTCAGGAATCCTCTTTTGTCCTCGACAATAAATTGCACAGAGTTGGACCGAACTGAAATAGCGATACACTAACTCTCACGTGTTTCTGCGTTTTAATGTGAGAGAGAGAGAGAGAGAGAGAGAGAACAGTTATGTTATATCAGAGCAAATTTCAACATTTCTCTCATCTACTGTCATACCTGTTTTTTTATACTCTCGTTAAATTCGTCCTTGAAATTTAATATTATACTTCGACGAAATTTCAATGAGTAATCCTCTAAAATTCATTTTTCTATCTCATGAAATAGATTGTCTACTTATTTATCATTGGAAGATTAATTACAATATTAATTTCGATTTATTCATTCCGTACACTTTTCTTTTTTGTTGTAAAATGGTCAATGAAATTTGAGACACCACATATCCACGCACATGCACATGCACATGCATACATAACATTCCTATACTTTTTTTAAACTGTCATCGAGATTGAATAATTGGAAGAAATTTTTTATCATAATCTCATTCATTTTTCTATCTCGTGAAATAAAAAAATATTATTATTATTATTATTATTTTTATTTATTAATTTTTTGTAAAACAATTGACACTTGCATATTCACACGTATATAGTAACACGCAACATACACATTTACGAATGAATTCGATTGCGCAAGACACTTTGACATTTCGAGTATCCACGTTCCTCGTCGTCGAGAAATTTCTTCTTTCGGGATCGTTCTTTCAAGAATTGGAATCTCGATTCTTTCACGAAGGATGATGTTCCTTTTAAAACACGACTTGAATCATTACGTTGGTTTTGTTTGTAGTAGTTAGTAGTGATGGTGGTTAACAGTAGTAATACCGCTATCTGTCTCTCTCTTTCTCTCTCTCTCTCTTTCTTCTCTTTCAAACGATTATACAACACAACTCTTATATTAGTGCGTTTATATCAGCACGAAATCAATGACGAGAATCTCATTAGGATTTTACTTGAAATAAATCAATTTAATATTTGAAATAATCACAATATACAAAAGTATACATAGAAATTATTTCTATGATTTTTATCATTACACGATTTTTAAAACGATGACAACTATTTACTATCAAATCAATCAATACGTTTTAAGAAAAATAAATGTGCAATTAGTATTTTTTTTTTCTTTTTTCTATAAGAAATTAATGACCATTTACATTTTATTTCATGGGGGGGGGACCCACGAGAAATCTAAAATCAATTTATAAAAGAAACGACGAATTGATTTGTAATCTATTAAATTTGGAAACAAATAAAGATGATAGGAAGAGAAAGATTCGAACGTTACGTAAGGAAAAGGGAATGTCTGACCTCAAGACTGGACATTTTGTACTCGTTTAAAACGTAGATGCACTTCCCTGTCGTTCGTTTTACGTTCAAAGCTATTTGAAATATCTCTTCTTTACTATCGTTTATGTATATATATATATACATAGTTACTTGCGTAATTGAGACAGGCTGCATGAGTAACGTGTAAATCATTGTAAATCTTATGAATACTTGTTAATTATCAGACTTCTTGGTAATTAACAAGAATTTTATTATTTTTATGAATATAATAATATTATATAAACAAGTTTATAACACTAGTTTTCATTAAACTTATCTATGCAATTGCAACGTATGAAGAAAAGAAACCTAAAATATTATTATTTATTTATATAATATTATTATATAATAATAATATAATATTATTATTATTTACATATATATACATTTATATTATTAAAATATTTTTATAAGATATATTAAAACGTATCAAAAATAGAAAAAATCACATAGCATATAAAAAAACCCCCATAACACGTGATTCCTTTCTTTTTACTAACGAAACATAATTTTGATTTAACTTCGCATAACACGTATACGTAATTAAGAAAAAAAAAGTACTATTGAAATGTGGTGTAAAAAGAAAGGTGTCGAAATATTATTAGCGTTTCAGTATGTTTGACTATAAACGTCAGTAATAATGTCGTGGTCAAATGTGCTCGAGGCGGCAGGTTTTCAACGTGTAATCGAATTATCGGAAAAGTGCGTCTCACGCAATTATTCCATGGGACAGCATGATGAATATCCGGGCGCCTCGGGCACAACCCCAGCAATTAGATTACTTTGCGCTACTGTGCACTGATAAATGGAGTACCTAACCGACACGTCGAAAATAAAACTATGGTGGTAGTAGTAGTAATAATAATAATAATAGTGATGGTAGTAGTAACCTAATCGAGAAAATCGAGATCAGGATTTAAAGATAAATAAAATACGTATCGTTATACGGTATACCATACGAATTACTATTAATAGTATCACGTGTTCTTCTACCCCATATCTAATCAATTATTTTCATACCAAACGTTTCAAACCAAATAAAATACGATTTAGAAAATACAACGTAATATCAACTTTCTCCCTTTTTTCATTTTTTATCTTTTCATTGGTTCGAATCCAATTTGTCAATTATGTTTGTTGTTTAACTGTAATAATAATAATAATAATAATAATAAGTAACATGTATACCACCATTAATGCAGTTATCTGAACTGTCATGAGAAATATTTTTCAAGAGAACAAAAAAGAAAATGATCGGAACGTTTATATAAACCTAATTTAGAAACCCCTCTGAAACAAAAGGCTTTTATTTCAAGAATATATATCGGGATCACTTTAAATAAAAATAGGATCATTTAAAGAGGACAAAGCTGTTGTTGACCAATCCGATTGGGTAATTGGAAAAAAGATCTCGTAGACTATTTAAAGAGTCGATAAAGGTGTCGATAGAAAAATAAACTCGAAGAGAGGATCGAAGGGGTTGGTCGAAGGGTTGCTGAGTGTGTTGGAGGGTTGGATCGGGCTGCTGAATTCTTTCTATCTCTGCCAAAAATTCCGGAATTTTCTGCTAAAAGAAACACAGGCACACATATATAACACTTACACTTACACACATGCAAATATAGTTTGACTACTAAAATCGGTATGGAGAACGAGTTGCATTCACTTATGCAACCAACCGACAAACGTGTGATCGCGTGCGACACACACACACACAAACACACATACAGAGACAACACATCATGCGAAAAGTCAGAATCGTGTCCTGGTCAGTCCGTCGTTTCCACTGCGTTGCGTGCTCTCACTTTATGTGTCTATCTACGTGTGTGTTTGTGTGTGTTTGTGTGTGTTTGTGCATGACCGTTATGCAATCGCGCGAGCACCGACCGAAAGCATGAAAATAAAACTCGGGCGAATGGCCGACTTGCAGTAGCAAGAAGGAAGCTCCGTTTGCTCATCTCTTTCCCCCCTGCCCCCTGCCCCCTCTCACTCTTTCTCTTTTTCTCTTTTTGTTTCTCTCGTAAAACCTCGTATTGAATGACATCCAGGTAACTTGGAAAAAGATAAGATACGTTTTTCTACCGTTAGAAATATGATCGAACGATGATCATTCGCCTATTCCTACGATTCCCCCTCCCTCCCCTTTTCTTTTTATGTTTATTATATATACATTTTATATTTAATTAAATCTAATATTTATATATTACTTTTTATAACAATTTTTGTTTCATCTTTCTTAAAAATTTGTATGTATCTGTGTACGTGTGTGTGTGTGTGGGTTTTTTTTTTTATTATTTCTTTTCATTGACAAAAGAAAAATATATTAGTAGATTCATATTTACGAATGAAGACAAATTTCATCACAGAAATCATTCATAATGTTTGAACTATCTGCAGGTTGGATAATACGATGCATAATGTTCTATAAAAAGAATAAAAAGGTTACATATTTGTAATGATAATATTCATTGATTCATCTTAGTATCAATATACACATATACATATATGAAAAGAAACACACGTGTGTCTCTTTTATAAAGATTCGTGAATAGACCACCAGCTGTCATTGGTCTGCTATCGTGTATGGTTGTGTTGTACGCGAGAAAGCAGGTGATCAAAGACCCACGTGCTCGTAACGTAAAATAATAATCGTGTATAAAATAAAAGACACAAAATTCGATATAGAAAAGAAAAAAAAAAGTACTTGAACATATATATATATATATTTTTTTTCAATATAAATCAAATAATTCTAGAAGATTCAATATATTCATGTATAATCGAGAAAGCAGGTTAGCCATAAAATCCACGTGCTGGTAACGTAAAATAATAATAATAATAATCGTGTATAAAATAAATATAAATAAAAAAAAAAAAAAAAACTTGATATAGAAAAGAAAAAATATTATACTCGTGAATATATATTTTTCAATATAAAAATCGAATAATTCTAGAAGACCTTGTATATACGTAAATAAATATATATATGTATGTATATGTATGTATGTATATGTATATGTAGGATGCATTCACTGGCGATGCATCGAGCGTATCTCGGTGAAATTCACGTTAACTACTATAACTACTATAACTACTATTTAACCGTCTCTCACAACCGTTATAGCATCGTTCCACCGTGTCGTTGATGCACCTACGCGTTTACGCACCTGCGCTCTTCTTCTTCCTTCCACGCAATTCTAGAGAGTTGCTGTTGCCTGCATATGCAGCTCCGGATGCATCCAGTCGAATCATACGTTCTGAATGAGAGAAAAAGATAAAGTGGAATAACAGTGAGAATCGTTGAATCGTACGAGCATTGAAAGGAACGTTTTGCTTTCAAGGATATCGATACTTCCATTACTTACCTGCTATATCTTTATCCAGGTGCAATTCTATCAAGTATGGTGGTGGTGGTGGTTCAGTTCTTCTTTTCATTCCAGACTGTTCAAAGACATTACCATTTAAAAAAATGGTTTTTTTTTTTTTTATTGTGCCGGGGCAATTTATTAGAACGAAAAATTTTCCTTAAGAAAATAACTTCGGAGAAATTTAATTAACGATTATTAAGAATTCTTTATGCTTTTGTTTTTTTTTGTATATATTAAAAAAAATTAATAGTATTTATATATATGCAACTTTTACATTTTTATTAAATATATATTATATTATATATAATTATAATTATATTTTATAATTTAATATTAACTGTTACTATTACTTTACTTTTACTACTTTTGTTATATTAATATTACTATATATAATTATAATTATATAAATTATACTATATATAATTATAGTATATAAACAATATATATTATATTGTATTGTAAATTAATGATTAAAAAATATTTACAGATTTCTGTGTAAAAAAAACTTCGAACATCGTACGCACGATCTCTGTAAAAATTCAATTCAATTATTAATTTATATAAAATTGAACGAAATGATCTTCGATCATCTTCGATTATATTTAAACTATGTTTCACACATATTCGTTCGCATATTATATTTGATCTAGGAGAAATTTAATTAACGATTATTAAGAATTCTTTATGCTTTTGTTTTTTTTGGTATATATAAAAATTAATAGTATTTACATATATGCAACTTTTACATTTTTATTAAATATATATTATACTATATATTATACTATATTGTATTGTAAGTTAATGATTAAAAAATATTTACAGATTTCTGTGTAAAAAAAACTTCGAACATCGTACGCACGATTTCTGTAAAAATTCAATTCAATTATTAATTTATATAAAATTGAACAGAATGATCTTCGATCATCTTCGATTATATTTAAACTATGTTTCACACATATTCGTTCGCATATTATATTTGATCTTGACTTTTTCGAACGTCCACTAGTTTGTTCTAGCAATTCAATTCACGTTCAGACGTGATTGTACCCATACACACATGCGTATATAAAACACATATACACATATACACATATTTAAGAGAGAGAAAAAGAAAAAAAGAAAAAGAGAACGTTTCACGGAGGCCGCGTAAACGCAAAGTCAGGAATAATAATAACAACAACTCGTTCGAAAGAATCGAACGAATCCCGTCTCTTGAGTCTTGTAAGAAGGCTGCTTACGTAAAAGCCAGCACAGACACCTGTTTTATCGTCGTAAATCGACTTCGGTGTTCTCGAGCGTTCTCCATAAACACACACACACATACAAATTTGAACATACATGCATACATATGTAGTATAATACCCACGTAATGCACAGTCTCCTCGCGTATTCTCACACGCACGTTGTTTTCTATCTTACCTCGTTCCAGATATTCGATACTCATTCCTCTCGTAGAAAACACCGTGACGAAATATTTTTCGTCACAATGACGAAGACACGTGTATATACACACACACATACATACATATACATATGTATTTAAAGAGAGAGAGAGAGAGAGAGAAAGATGTAGTTGCATATGCATAGATAAATGCATTGTCGTACGTTCGATCTTTCAAGGACGTCAAGGATCTTACCTTTACACTCATTCGTATAAATCTATCGTATAGAATAATCCGAGTCCTTGGCAATGATTAAACGAATGAAAAGAAATTTTTCTTTCCCCCGTAATTCGTATAATCAATTTCTATCTATTTATCTTTACAATTATCGATAATATTATTCATATAATTATCTTTTAGATTAATTATAATCGTTTCAATATTATCTACAATTATATTTCTATTCTAATTCTTATATTCTTATTTATATTCTTTAATTGCTTATGGGAATTATAAGAATGTATATTAATCATTTAAAACGTTATTTCAAATATTTCAATTGTAAATAATATTCGCGTTATATCGATCGGTTTAAATCATTTTTTTTCTTAACTATTATTATTATTATTATTACGTTTGAAATATTAGAAATGATATCATAGTTCAGATTAATATCTAGTTAGAATTTTTTCTATGCTTTATCAAATGATACGATCATCATGATCACTTTAATATTATATGGTGTTACTTTACCTGGAAACTCGTCAAAGCATAGAAAAAGAAGAAGGAGGATGAGGAGGAGGAGGAGGTTCTCTTTCGCACGAATTTCTATGAGTTTCGCTATGGAAAAACTTTCCCGAAGACCTAATTCCCACGATCCTTAGGAACCTCCTGGTATCTTTAGTTATGTGCATCCTGTGTATGTGTGTGTGTATGTGTGTGTACAATGCACCTTACGCTCTACCGTAATGCGTCGTCTCTCTCTCTCTCTCTCTCTCTCTCTCTCTCTTTTTTTTCCTACACATATGCGTGATTTACACATTCATTTCTTTAAACTCGTGTTGAATATATGGGCGCGTAGGAAAGGAAAAGGTAAAACCTGCTGAACTCACCAACTTGGTGGTTGATGGTGGTGATGGTGGTGTGATGGTGGTGATGGTGTGGCCGCTCCTACGATTATTTGTTTCGAAGAAGACGAGAGTAAGGTCGTTTAAGATCGATTTGTAAACTGTTTTACAATATTTTCTTCTTTCTCTTACTCACTCGCTCATTAAAATTCTTCTATCCGATTCTACTGGAAAAAATAAAAAAGGAAAATAAAGTACATTCGTTCAATACGTTTTTGATAATCGTTTCAGCAAAATGCATTTCATTCCAGAGATGCGGATAATCAAGAATTCATTATACGTATTTTAGAATATTAAATTAATTTTTTATTTTTTATTATCATTACAGACACACATAGGGATGGGAGGACGGGGGGAGGGGGGAGGGGACACGCACATTAATTCGTAATTTATCATAGACAAAAAATATTTAATATACTATCGTAGAAAGTAAAGGAGGAATGAATTTATACTCGATAAATATTTTTTAAAAATCCTCCTCCTCCTCCTCCTCACTCCTATACATATATGTGAATTTAATAATCGAAATATACGATTTCAGTTTGATTTCTCTCGTCGTGATCATCATTATCATCATCTTCATCGTTGTCCTCGTAGTCGTAGTCGTCTTTGATGTAAGAAACTTTCCAAGAATTTTCTTTCGAATAGCCCGGAGATCTTTGATACGATTCAAAGTTTTTCGAACGATAATATTACTTTGGGAAAGTTTCCCAGATTTTTTTAATTAGTGAGAGTCCTCTCGTACCAAGAATTTTCTTTCTGTTTTATTTTATTTTATTTTTTGAATTTGTACTACACTTTTGGTGCATTTAGTGCAGGAAGAGTTCACTTGAAGTGTTCAGATTGTTCAAACAATGCGATTAGAAATTTATCAAACGTATTTTATTAATATTTTATTAATTGTTAATAAATGATGAATTAATATTTGTTGTGTATTCTCAAGATTGAGTCAACGAGTCCACTCGAGTGTCCCATTATCAACGTGTTTTTAAAAGCATGAAGGAATTAAAGAAAAAAATAAAAAAAGGAAAAGAAAGGAAAGAAGGGTGTAAGTTCACGTCGAAGGATGACTAATATGACTAATGGGGTGGGGTGGGGGAAGGGGGAGGGGGTTCTCTTTCGAGTGGAAGACTTGAAAACGTTTCTCCTCTTATGTTCCCCCATTAAATTGAACCACGACGCCGGTTTCTTCGTGAGACAAAGTCACAAACGAGTGTTTCGTACACGCATCGATGCTGCGTGCTTTGTCCCCTCTTGAAATAAAGAAGAAGAGAGGACAAAAATTCCCTCTCTCTTTCTCTTTCTCTTTCTTCGTCTGTGTGTTAAAAAGAGAAAGAGAAAGAGAAAGAGTGTACTACACGATAACGAACTGGTTCTCTTTACTAGTATACTTATTTGCGCTTAGATTGAGTATAAAACGAGAGGGTGCCAGCCATTACAGGAAGATTAGAAGAGCTTCTTATGGAATCTTGAATACACGAGAGCTTTCATATTTCCCTATGGAGAAAGTTCCTTTTTTTTATTTTTTTTTATTTCTTATCTCGTTAGACCATGTTCTACTTTGTTAATACTTTATCATCATTATCGTCGTTGTCTTCATAATTATTATCATTGTAACCGTATGTTAGTTTTTATCAATTATCTTT
This sequence comes from Polistes fuscatus, assembly GCF_010416935.1. Taxonomy (NCBI): domain Eukaryota; kingdom Metazoa; phylum Arthropoda; class Insecta; order Hymenoptera; family Vespidae; genus Polistes; species Polistes fuscatus. The sequence goes on from NW_025113097.1 coordinate 1,737,006, forward strand.
AATCGTATCTAAATTATTAACGTCACTTTTTTTATATACAATTAGATTATCAAAATATATAGTCATTCTCCTATTATATATATATTTGATCGGTTAAAATAATTTATACAAATTTATATTAGAATTTTAATAATATTAATATTAAATAATATTAATAATTTATACAAATTTTATTCATTTCAATTGATCACATATATTTATCTTTTGCTATATACATTTAAAACAAAATATTTATTTTTATTACAAAATATTTATATTTATATTAGAATTTTAATAATATTAATATTAATTTTTATAATATTAATAATTAATATTAATATTTAATAATATTAATATTAAATAATATTAATAATTTATACAAATTTTATTCATTTCGATTGATCACATATATTTATCTTTTGCTATATACATTTAAAACAAAATAAACTACATAACTAAAATAAAATCAATCAAGATCCAAACCTTAATCATATATCGTACAATCGATGCAAATGTTAGATCAAATTCTTAATAAATCATATCGTAAACCTACAATCAAAAATTATCAAACAAACATAAGAATAATAATAAAAGATTAAAACAACAAAACCTGCCCCACCCCCAATTAACATATCCCACTATTTATATGCCATATGATAAAATTGAAATGAATCATCATGTTTAGCCTTCACAAATTACTAAAAAAAAATAAAATTCAAAATTCAATTAAAAATAAAGTTAAGTTAAAATAAGAACAAGAGAAAGAGATAAAGATAAAGATAAATGTTAAAGGTCGTAATGAGGGACAAGCACGCGTATTACGAGTATAGAATGGATAATGGTGGTTGAGGGTGAGTGGGGGTGGGAGGTGGAATTGATGGAGGATCGCCAAAGAGGGGTCTCCCTCTCCCTCCCTCCCTCCCTCCCTCCTTCCTTCTTCTTCTTCCACCCCTCTCCCCCTATTCGTATGTCCGAGTACGAATACGACGACGTAACGTACCTGGCATCCTCGATCTATAATTACAGGGAGAACGACCGATGGGATATGCGATCGATCGTGTTCTCTGCCAAGTACCGTTTTCTAACTACCGAAGTATAACACGACTATATAACGTACCCCAAACTAAATCCTCGTCTACTGTTACGATCAAGCAAGAAGCCAGTTCGTTACGAACACCTGGACCATCACCACCACCACCAACACCATCACCACACCACCACCAATACTTCTATCCTCTCTTCTCTTTCAGAACAGTTTCTCTTTCTATCTTTCTCTTACTTTGACTTATGTTAGTGAAGCTTCCAAGCAGCAGGGGGACAGTGACAAAACGGAGCACCGATTTGCTAAATTAAGTCGAGACTCGCGTGCCTTTAACTCTTTTATCTCTCTCTCTCTCTCTCTTTCTATCTCATTTTATTCTTTATTAAGATCGGTATATGAATTTATTTTTTGTTGATTAATTCATACAACCAATTTCGTCTCTCTATCATCTATCTATCTCTCTCCTTTTATCTCTTTTCTTTTTGATTCGTTCAATTTTTTAATTTTAATTCGTACAACTAATTTTTGTTCGTTCTCAATCATCTCTATTTATTTAATATCGTATAATAGTTTTGTTGAAAAATAAAGAAGAAAAGATAATTGTTACGATTGAAATCATCTGTGTCGAGTGGTGGGTAGAAGAAGAAGGGGGGGAAAGATAGTGTGCAAAATAAAAAAAGTGTTTTATCGTTCGATTAGTGTTGTGTAAAACTTGTACGGTTGAGTAGTTAATATTTTCTTTAGCAAATAACACGGATAAGACAAATGATCGTAAAAGGCTTTTTGTTTTTTTTGCGTTACTATCTTATCTCGAAGTTTTAGAAAAGGGAATAAGGGAGAGAAAGAATAAAAGAGAGAGAGAGAGAGAGAACACTCGTTACGAGAATCGCATTAAGTCTCCTGTTTGATTTACGTTCGTGCAGTAAGTGACCGCAATGTTTGCACCTGTATGCAATTTTATGATAAATAACATCAAGGATGAATAATAGAAATAAAAATAGAAGGATTGAGAAAATATGAATCGTAGGGGTTTTTAACGTTAACGCCTTTCTTTCGTCCTTGAACAAGGAAAGGGGAAAAAAAAAAAACAGGTGAGGTGTTCGTTCTTTGCACTTGCTTGCTATGCACTTGCTTGTGCGTTAGTGCAGCAACAGCTTTCAGGAAAAACTGAGTCGAGGTCTACGACCGAATGGCATTTCTTACACATTAGTGTGCTCGCCTAACTGACTACTACTACTATTACTAATACTATTATTGCTACTACGAGATATTTATCGAGTTAATTAAAATAATTGCCAGCAAAATGCGTTCTCTCAACGTCCTTGCATTCTAACACTTTTTTTTTTCTTTTTGTCGTCTTGTCTTGGAATCGAAAGATTTCTAATAAAACAGACACCTATTTAATATCGTAGATTAATTTAACGATATTCCATTTCAATTGTTAACAATTTATATTTATTCTTCATATATTTTTAATCGTAATCTTTTATCCGTTTAATATTATGTTTGTTCTTTTTTTCTTTTTTTAAATATTAATTTCATAAAATTAAGATTCAGTTTCGTGTAACGTGTGCGTCTACTTATTAAAAAGTAAAATTGAAATAATTAAAGTACGTTATCCGTAATGAAAACATTTTTTTTTACTCTTTTTATAATTAGGTTTTTTTATTAAATATTATTAAAAATTCTTCTTACATTCTAATTATAGAAAATTCACGATAATTAATAAATACAATACATATAATTCGTATATAAAAATATACGAAAATTAAAAATAATTCATTCATTTATATTATATTATAGATATAATATATTATAGAAAATTATATTATAGAAAATTGACGATAATTAATAAATACAATAAATATAATTCGTATATAAAAATATCCTTAAATTATTATAACAATAATTAATTCATTTTATCGCGTTGAAATAAATTCCTTCTTATTTTTACATATTAAAATATTTAAATATTTGAATATTTTTTTATACCATGAATACACCTCTCATTTGTTTACGAGATAATAATGCGCGAACAACGACGTAGATTTTTTTAATCTTATCCTTCTTGTATTTGTTTACAATTTGTATACGTGCTTTGTCTTTCCACATATACATATACACGAATAAATACGAATATATACGAACATATACGAATACTGTGGTTTTCGTACATTAGCATCTGAAGGTTATGCTCAGTCAGTCTTCTGCCGTACGTTTAGGTGTTCAAATCGTGACGCGTCGTGTATTATAGTTATAGTAGTGTTAGTATAATAATTACGCGTACGTGCAAATGCAATCGAGCGTGTGTGGTGCATAAAAGTGTATAAGGAATAATATGCAGTGTGCGTGTGTATATATGTGTGTATATATGTGTGTGTTTTTATCTGTGGCAGAAGAAGGATAGAAGGGTGAGAGGGGATAGCTGTTGAAGGGAGAAAGGAACAAGGCGTATTCAAGTGAGGTGCTGCAATTGCGAGGAACCGACCCCCATACATACCCCCATTGCATTTTTCGCTTTTGAAGAAGAATCTACTGTAAGGGTAGGAACTATTGATTACTTTCCATGTAAATTCTCTTCTTTCTTTTTTTCTTTTTCTTTCTCGTCTCTTTTTTATTGTTTGACTCATCTCATCGTGCATCGCAAAGGGAAACGAAGAGTATTTTGATTTTATATTTAATCGTGATTAAAAGTGATATCGTGAAAATGATAATAAATCGTTTCTTTTGAAGTTTATGTATTATTTAAAAAAAAAAAAATATATAATACGACGATGGTTTTAAATGTAATTTTTAATCCTTTTTATATTGTATATTTATTCTTTTTATATTAACGTTTGAAATATTTAAACTTGAATACTAATACCACTGGAGTAAAAGTTATTTTTCATACAAAGAAAAATATTATTTATTATTATATTATTTATTATTATTTATTATTATTTTTAAGAAAGAGAGAGATATTATATCGATAAGATATTATTTCATTTCGTTAATTTAAATTCATTTCAGTGCATATTAAATTTATTCAGAATAATAAGATAATAAAATGAATTTAGTGTGTTAGATTCGATTTAAGAAATAGAAGTGCAAGAAAAAAAAACCATACTCGTGCTTGCATTAGATCGTTAAAGGATTCATTTTGAAATGTTGTTTTTCTTATGTTAATTATACATTTGCAATAATATCTTTGCTATCTTTTAATGTATTATTTTTTTTTTGTATTATTAGCAAATTGTTCATAACCACACCTTGTCTCGAATAAAATCACAGTTGTAATTCTTTTCTTTTTTTATTTATTTATTCGATAAATCCGAATAGATTGGATACCCAAGAGGAGAAAGTAATAAATCGTGTGTATATTTGGAATTAAATGCAACAACGAATACGAAGATAGATTAATATTATTATTCTCGTAGGAACTTTTATTTTTTTTTCTTTTTTTTCTTCTTTTTATTACTATTCTCGAAGGTTTGCTTTCCCATCGAATATCTCGAGGCAATTCATCGATATATCTCGATTGGATGATTGCAGGTACCACTCGAAGAAAATTACGAATCCGGTCCCGTGTTATGGGGCCAACCTTAATCGAACAAAAATTCACTATATTAACGTCTACTCTCTCTTTCTTTCTGTATCCTTTCTTTCTTTCTTTTTTATTTCCCTTTCTGTTTAAATTATACAAAAATGTATATTCGATGAATAAAAATGAATTCGTGTCGTTAACAAAAAAAAAATGATTACGTCAAACCACGTCGTACGAATAATTATCTTTTTAGGATTGTACAATTAAAATAATACAACAGTCTCGTAGTGTAATATAGTTTGCATAAATATGAAACGTTGTATAACACCGATAGACGAGTTTTATATACACCTGTGTGTTTATCTGCAAGCCAGACGATTACGTTACGGCCGAGGCCACACCTCGGATTTTTTCTCTTCGTTTCCTCGTTCCTCGCGATGCTTCTTTTTATTTATTTTTTTTTCATTTTCCATTCCTTTTCAACCAATTATTATATTGCATTGCGTAGTGCTAACATCATCTTCGTAGAAGTGTGTGTTTATCGAGAAATATATTCATTAATTTAAAACATGATTTAATTAATTAATTAAACAAATTCACGAGCTAACAACGTTTCCACGTGACACTCTTACAATTAGTTGAATTATATTCTATACAAAAAAATATATTATACTATTATATTAATATTAATAAATTAATATAGAAGAAAAAATATATTAAATGACAATGAATTATCGAGATATTTAACCAGAGATTTTTATAAAAATCAATTATATTTAAATTACAATAAATAAATATATATATGAAATATATTTAGTGAGTAGTAACGTGTAGATAATAACCTAGATGCCTACTTATCTATAAAGAACCGTAATTCATTCTTGATTTTATTATGTTTCTGGTTAAATATCAAGTTGGAATAGTCGAGTTTGAGTGGAATACGAGGACAAGAGGTATCAGGAATTAGCAGAGGTTAAATAGAAAACCGTAATGCTTAATCGAGTCGCTGAGTTTTCTCTGATCGTTTGTTAGAACTTGTAAGTTTCTCTCTACTCTTAACGATCCCAATGGTGAGGCTAATTTCGTAGAAGGATACGTGCATCATTGGCAACGAATAGTTAGTTATAGTACTTAATGACGTAGATAGAAGATATACATACATATACATATACATATACATATATGTGTACTTTTACTTACTACCTAGTTGATACTGTAATTTCGTATCTTTATTTCAACGTACATGGAGAATCATCCCATGGCCTTAATAGAAGATACCAACGACAGAAGAACAACTTTAAAACGAGATATATCTTAACGTGAATTCTCTTAGAAATAAATTTCACCTTAAATCACGGGTGGTGGTAACACGCCTTCCATTTCCGTCCTACGATTCTAACTTTCTCTTTAAGACAATCATTTTTTAAATGGATTAAGGAACAATTTGCGTGTAGAAATTATCATTGAGAACAAAAAAATTAAGTACGCCTATTTAATTTTTAATTAATTTAATAAATATATATAATACATGTTTATAATACATTTTACACATACATGTATATAATACATGTATATAATACATTTTATATATACATGTATATAATACATGTTTAATTATTTTAATTATTACATCAAAAATATCATTTTGAAAATAAATCTGAATTATTAACACCCCTTGTATTTTACTTATATAACTTTCGTAATAATTTTTCTTTTTAAATTCAACCAACCAATAGCTTTCTTTCACGATCAAATCGTTAATGAAAAATCTTTCTCTTTGGGTAGAAGATACTCGTATATATATATATCAAACTTTCGCTTCAACCAAAGAAGATGTAACATCATCTCGTTCTCGTTCAGTTGGACGATTTAATCGTAACCAACCAGGTTAGTCCGATTAACCTAATTAACCCTAACAACAAATTTCAAGATACTTTAACAGGAGTTTATCCTCACCTACACGTATCTTCATCGTTATTTCCTTCGTTTATTTTTCCTCTTACTGTTTTCTTTTTCATGTTTAAAATTCTTCAAAGAGTGTGGTGTACCACCATCAACCACCACCATCATCACCACTACCAACTTTTTTCTTCTTCTTTTTCTTTTAAATGATCTTCTTATACGAGATAAACACAACCGACGTTATTATTCTTGTTTATCTCATTTTTATTTTTTTTATTTTTTGTATTTTGTATTTTCGCGTGTAAGCACGACGGTTTTACTCGGCTTTTGTTTACGCCGCGGTAATCACGAGCGATTCATTAAATCCGCCGTTAACCGAAACGTCCAATTAGCTTTGCCAACCACGAACACGGATATTTATGTGTTTGTGTGTGTGTATATGTATATATGTATGGGTGAACACATACACATGCTGGAAGAAAATTAAAAGAGGGTAGATGCTTTACAAACTCATTTAAATTTTCGATACAAGAAATAAGAGAAAATATTATAAGAGAGAAAAGAAGAAGAAGAAATAAGAAATAAGAGGAATTAAAATAAAAAGTAGAATATATAAAAACAAAGAAGCATATTGATATTTCGATTTTATTTAAATTTCGTTTACACTCATTTCTATAATAGCCAGATAATTAATTTTTTTAAATTTATTAATGTATAACATTTGATTTAATTTGCGTATATAATAAGACTGAATTTAATTATAGACAAAATTGTATTTAATTTCTTATTCATTTACCACCTAATAATAATAATAAATAATATAATAATAATATAAATATTAATATATAATAATTTTCTTTTTACATTTATCTACTTACTGTGCGTTACTACTAATATAATGATAAGTTTAATAAATTACATAATTTTAATTTTTGTTTTGTTTTATCTCTACATTACATGTACTATACTGTAATTAATGGCATTTAGGGAGCCTAGGCTCTAGGGTCAATAAAATATTATTAATAATAATAAATAATAATAATAATATTCTTTAGTATCGTTATTTGATCGTAAAAAAAAAAAGAAAAAAAGAATTGTATCGAAATAAAAAGAGAATATAGGTTTACAAAATAGGATAAAATATGTAAAAAGAGAATGCGTAAAGAAACAATAAAACTATCAAACTTATCTTTGTATTTACGTGTCTCTATTATGTTAGGCACGTAAGGTAACGTAAGTAAAGGTAGATAGTTAGGTAGGTGAGTAGCATTAGCTCTCTCGACTAATTATCCTAATGAATGGAAATCAGAGTGAGCTGCGAGTTAGCACGTGTTAGACACCCGTATATATATCCCTTGTTAATTAAGTCACACACACACACACACACACACACACACATAGTCTTCGTTCGCAAACGAAAATTAGGCCGTTTATAATAATTTTTCCAACGAAGAATCAGTTTTAGTACGCGTGTATACATTCAAATATGTATACAAAAATAAATATTTAACATATTAATACGTAATAACTTTTTATGCAAATTTATCTTTAATATAACCTAATTAATTTATCAAATTATTCAATTACTTTCACCCAAAGCGTTACCCAATTATAGTCGAAACTTTTCCCAACTGTGTACGTATATTCGTCGATTTCATTTTCAATTTGTATTTTTATCGAATAATAATTAATCATTTCTACAACACGATCGATATATCATTCGGAAATCTTGTTTTTAATATTAGTTTTTAATATTAGAAATATTTTTATTATTAAATATTAATTCTTAATATTAGAAATATTTTTATTTCATTATAAGTATTGTTTTTAATATTAGAAATATTTTTTATTTTATTAATTTATTCATTTAACAACGTAGAATCAAACATTCATTGAAACATTTTCGAATAGAAATAGGAAAATTAAAAGTTGTAGTATTTAAAATTGGGTAACACCCTCTTTGCAACCTACTTCCTCCTACCTACCACCCTCCCTCTCCCCACCCCTTCTTATTGTCCGTGTCTTTCTCTTTCTCAATTTTTTTTTCTTTTTTTTTTTCTTTTTTTTTTACGAAAAGACATGCGTGCGACCTCGAGTATAGTATTTCCGTTCATGGATATCCCGACGTGCGTATGATGTTACCCAACTGTTCTCTATTTTCTTGTCCCATTCGAAACTCTAGGTCGCTCTCTCGAGCATCGTGAAACGAAATCCGTAATCTTCTCTTCTTCCTCTTCGCTTCTTTTTCTTTTTCTTTTTCTTTTCTTTTCTTTCTTTCTTTTTTCACCCATCGCAATGGTGGTGGCCACAAACTCGCACCACGGTTTCATGAATTTCCGCTCGTGACAATGCTCCTGCTCAATGTTTCTCTCATGTTGAAGTTGTTTCCGAATGGAAAAAAGAATAAATTAAAAAATAATTTATTTCTCGTTCTTCGTCGTTGTATTTTCGTATCGTGTCGTGTAATTTCTCAATAGACACGCGTGTAATACGTGTAAGTTTATTTTTTATTCAAATTTATGAGATCATTCGTTTATCATTCGATCGATTAAAAAAAATATTCTTTATTTTATTATCAAACTTTTAAATTGAAATATATTTGTAATAAATTATTACATTCTGAATTTCGATCGGTCAACAAAATATTCTTTATTCTATTATCAACTTTTAAATTTGAAATATATTTGTAATAATTTATTATCATCCCTGAATTTCGATCAATCAACAAAATATCTTTATTCTTATTATCAAACTTTTAAATTTAAAATATATTTGTAATAAATTAATTAATCCTGAATTTCGATCAATCAACAAATATTCTTATTTTATTATCAAACTTTAAATTTGAAATATATTTGTAATAAATTAATTATCATTCTGAATTTCGATCAATTAACAAAATATTCTTTATTCTTATTATCAAACTTTTAAATTTGAAATATATTTGTAATAAATTTATTATCATCCTGAATTTCGATCAATCAACAAAATATTCTTTATTCTTATTATCAAACTTTTCAACTTGAAATATATTTGTAATAAATTAATTATCATCCTGAGAATTTTATTAATATTTTCATTTTTTATTTCTACTTAGATATTTTTAATATTATTCGTTTATTCCAAATTATAATAATATATTTAATTTTTTTTTTTCTTCGACACTTTAATTTACTATTTTTTTTTTAATTAGAAATAATTTCTTAGAGTTATTTCTATTTAGATATTTTTAATATTATTCGTTTATTCCAAATTATAATAATATATTTAATATTTTTTTTTCTCTTCGACACTTCAATTTACTATTTTTTTTTTAATTAGAAATAATTTCTTAGAGTTATTTCTATTTAGATATTTTTAAAATTATTCGTTTATTCCAAATTTATATAATATATTTAATATTTTTGTTTCTCTTCGGACACTTCAATTTACTATTTTTTTTTTAATTAGAAATAATTTCTTAGAGCTATTTCTTTATCTTCTTCTCGGTTAAATGAAAATGAAGATGAAGAAAAAGAAGTAGAAGAAGAAGAGAAGAAACTGTTCGGTTGGTTGAAGTAATATAACAATCACAAGTTGTGTCGTCTGATCGTCAAGTAATTAAATCCGAAGAAAAGAACTATACTACTACTACTACTACTACTGGTTGTTTCTCTCTCTCTCTCTCTCTCTCTCTCTCTCTCTCTCTCTCTCTCATTCTCTTGCGTGGGAATAAATCCGTAACCGTTACTCTTTTGCGGTTATATTCTTCGACGACGACAACGAGCCAACGTAGTTTCTACGTTTCTCTTTCGCCACTCACGTGAATCGTTTTCTCATGGTGTTCTGTACTACTCTGTTACGTTCTATGGGAAACAGAAAGAAATAGAATAAGAATTGAAGAAGAAGAAGAAGAATAAGAGAGTTTACTTGGAAAAGTAATCATTGTCTAAACTAAAATTATAGGAAAAAAAAATCATCTTCTCTTATTTCAACAAAATTATTATTATTATTATTATTAATATTATTATTCGTAAAATTTTCGAGAAGGTTCTTTCAAACGACGTGGAATTTCGTTGATCGTGTGCTCTACTCTGTCCTACAATTATCACGCTTTTCTATTATGGTACTCGAGCCTGGTTCTTCTCTCTCTTTCTCTCTCTTTCTCTCTCTTTCTCTCTCTCTTTTTCTCTCTTTCTCTGTTCGGACCAGGCCATCGTGCTTTCCTTCGTGTCTCTCTTCTTTTTGCATTGCTATGTTCTCACGTGCCTCCTCCGGGAATACTTCTCTTCTACTCGCAGTAGAGAGAAACCGTTGCATACTCGGCTTTTATACTTTATCCATCATTTTTTGCTTCCTTTTCTTTTTTCTCTTGCATTTTTTTTTGTTAATTAAATCTTTATTTTATTAGATTATTTTGTTAGATTCATCCATAAAAGAATTGTCTCGTCAATTGTATAATCCAATAAAGTTTATCAAAATTCTTTTAAAATGTAGATTTCAATATTTTGTTGTTGACAACATTTTGATTGATCTATTATTGGATTTAATCTAGGTATTTAAATTACTAATTATCTTTCATGTAAATATATATTTTTAGTTAATTGGATAGTGAACGATATACACGTTTTTTATTTAGAAATGAATATAGAATTTTTACAAATTACAAGATCATGAATGATACGTTTAATATTAATTACGATTTATAATTTGATCAAATTTGGAATGACCTATTAGTGAATTAAATTCAGGTATTCAAATTACTTACTATCTTTCCTATAAATATATATCTAATTAAATAGTGAACAATATACACGTTTTTTATTTAGAAATGAATAATAGAATTTTTACAAATTACAAGACACGATCATGAATGATACGTTTAGTATTAATTACGATTATAATTTGATCAAATTTTGATTGACCTATTATGGGATTTAATCCAGGTATTCAAATTACTTACTACCTTTCCTATAAATATATATCTAATTAAATAGTGAACCATATACACGTTTTTTATTTAAAAATGAATAATAGAATTTTTACAAATTACAAGACAAGATCATGAATGATACGTTTAGTATTAATTACGATTATAATTTGATCAAATTTGGATTGACCTATTAGTGAATTAAATTCAGGTATTTAAATTACTTACTACCTTTCCTATAAACATATATATATATATATAAAGTATTCAGCTTTGAGTATTCGAAGAAAGAAGAAATATGTGCAAGGACAACGGCCGAAGAAGATATTCGGTAAACGAAGACGATTTCTCAGAGATCGAAATGCGAGAGTCCGTATAAATTGCTGAGCAGACTTGACCATCGCAAAAATTGCTTCCTGCTTCTCTCTCGAAGGTGGTAGTAGTGATGGTTATGGTGGTGGTGGTGGTAGTAGTAGTGGTATCTCTGTCTTTCTTTCATTATTTCTTTCTTTTTCTTTCTCTCTTAGGATCTCGAATGACGCATCGAAGGATCCATCCCTTCTTCCCTTCCCTCCCCTTACTCCCTTCTTCTTCTTCTTCTTCTTCTTCTATTCCTTTCACGGCAAACGACCTTTCTGTCTTCTCGTTTCTCTTCTTTTTTTCTTACCTGAACGTCAGTCTCGTGTAAGCTCTTCACTCGTATACGAATAACTTGGAACTCACGAATAACAACCACACACGTGTTATCTATATATATATATATAATAACATTTTTAAATTAATTATTTATTTAATTGTCACATCTATATATATGCATATTTTCCATACACACAATTCAAATATTAATATATCATATATTATTTAATATAATATAAAATTAATTTTCACGTATATTTTTGTACACGATATTTTATAGAACAAAAATATTATTATCTACTTAATTTTTTATATATATTATATTTATATATATTATTTTATATATATATATTTAATTTAAAATATATTATATTCAATATTAAATTAATTAATAAATAAAATAATTAAAATGTATCATATACAATATTAATATAGTGTAATTGAATTCAATCAAGAAATTGTGAATAATTTTCATTGTCGCGTGAATTATCTAAATATCTTAAAATAATATTGGATAAATTTAAACTTTAAAAAAAGAAAAAAATATTTAACAATAAGATGAGTTAAACGTTGTGATATCTAAACTTCTTCGAGAAAAAGAATACATACATACTTAAAGAATCACGAAGAAAGAATCGTATGGTTGTTGTTCGTGTCCGTGCACACGACCACCACCATCAACCAACCACCATCAGCCGGTGCCCGCATTATCGTAACGGTTCCCAGGTAGATTTTTCTGAGAAGTGCGCTTTAAGGAAAGGTTCTCCTCCATTCTCGTGGAAGAACTGGACCTTGGCAACTGGACACACCACCGAGCAAAGTGACATTCCACGATGGTACGCTGATCTCGTCCGCAATCTTCGTTGCAACGAATCGCGAAATGTCCGATTACAAGACGCGTTGTTTCTCTATGGGGATCGTCATGGGTATCTTCTTGTCGTACGAGAATTTTTCTTTTTATCGATACTATTACCAAGAAATTTTCAATGGGGGTCTACTACCCCCCCACCACCCCACCTCTTTCTTTCTTTCTCTATCTGTAAACGTTGAAACATAGAACAATAATTTTATTTTTCATCCAAAAAGTGTTTCGTCAATTTTTTTATATTATGGGTGAAGGTGGTGATGGGGGTGGGGGGGCTTAACGAAAAATTTTCAAAAGACACTATAGGGAGAGGAAAACATTGTGTAATAATACTCGTAAGTTCTATTTCGTAAGATACTTCGGAACATGATTTTCAAGCAATTATTTTATCCAAAGAATTACTTTTCTACTTACATAGTAGTAGTAGGTGTATACGTATTCAGAAAGCTCTCGGTGTAACTCGAATATATACACGGTGATAGGAACTATAGAGTTGAACAATTGAATTCAATTATCGTAATGGTCAATTCTGCCAAGGAATGCTAATTGTTTCGATTGTGTAGCTTATGTTAGAAACTTGTAGAGTTATTAGTGCGAATTCCTTCGATAACTATTGGCCCAATAATAGTTAGTAACTAGTAACTTATATACATAAGTTTCCGAGTAATACTTCGCAAGAGATGTCATTTGTAATTCTTCAAGCATCGGATAAAGTAAATGAAAGGAAAAAAAAAAAGAAAAATTTTTATACGAACTCCTCCTCTCCCTCACTTCATCTTTCTGAACTCACACATACACACATAAATAATAACTCTAGGAACCAAAATAGGAAACTAAAGGGGAATAGTAATCGTATCGATCATATATTGCGATTGTGACCTAGTTTCAAATATACAATGTGATATACTCATTAAACTCTGCTTCTACAAAGAAAAAAGAATTCAAAAGAAACACCGTACACACATAGACAATAATACATATATATAATAATGGGATAATGGAAACTTAAACTAATGCACACACATAAAAAAATACAAATCTTATATAATTTGTTTGATATTCAAATAATATTTATTATATATTACAAATTAAATGATATAAAATAAATTTAATTCATAATATAATCGACAAATTAGTATAATTCATTAAATTATTTGATTCGAGATGAATTATACAATTAATAGATGCAATCATTAGATTTCTTTGAGTATCACGTTGAAAGAAATAAATTAAAAAAAATAAAATAGAACAGAAAAATAATAAAGATAACAAGATCGAGAAAAATGTAATCGAAATCGATGCACACGAGTGCATCACGAATGCAACAATCTCAACAATGTCGTTAAATTATATATTTCATAACACAACACACTTGATTTGATCTGATCGTCGTCGTCGTCAACCCAGAAATGGTTTCCAACATTTTTTCCCACGAATCATAATGATCATCGTATACTACTCTAACTCAACACACTATAATATTATAGTATAGTTAATCGTATAGAAAGAGAGACACTTTCGAAAGGATACTCGAGATTCTTTTTTTCTTTCTTTTTTTTCTATATCGTATCAATTGTCCTTCGCTCACACTTACACACACATACACACACACTTACACATTTTATATACATATATAAAAAAGTAAATCGTTAGTGTAACGCAGTAGTCACGTCCTTCGAACGCCACTTGGCGCCAATGCGTCGTCCAATGCTAGCCTAGCATAATCGTCTTATTATACTGCACATTCTCGTGAGAGAAAGAGAGAAGGAAAACGAGAGAGAATGCGAATGTGAACGGCAGCAATCGAACACTTTTTTTCATTTTTTTTTACTCTTCCAGATCAACTCTTGCGAAAATAGTCACGACAGTGAATTCTGAGGCGCCTTCTGGCGCCAATAATTTCATTTTTCTTTCTTTTTTTTGCCCCCCTCTCTTTCTCTTTCTCATTTTATATTCGAACAAAACCATCCTTTCTTATCCCTCCTCTTCCTCCTCCCCGTTTCTCCTATTTTCTTTCATCAACGAATTCGGTCGCACTCTTCTCAACGCACGTTGAAATTAAATGAAAAAATTATTCCTCTAATTTTTGTTTCTTCTGAATGTTAAAAAAAAACCGTGTGTTGTACATTTTTCTTTTTCGTTTTGTCTTTTTTATTATATGTATATTATGAATATGAAATAGGAAAAAAATTGTATTGAATCCTTCATTAAATATCATTCTTATCGTAGACAAATATTTGTCTATACGCTGAATTAATTAATTAATTTATTTAACGTAGAATCGTTATCAATGTTATTTAATATTTCGTATATAAAAATTATATTTTATATTATTATTTTCATTAATTACACATTTTTCCCCCCCTGTATCTTTTTAATACTTGCATCGGAACGGTGATCAAAAAAAAGAAAAACCACAATTCGTAGAATTCGAACGAAGTTCCAGAGAATCTTTTCGCTATACATAAAATAATAATAATAATAATAAAATAAAAATAAAAATAAAAAGAAAGATCGCACGAATAATAATAAACCGATGAAATAAGTCGTTTATCCGAGCACGTGTACAAAACACCACACCGAGAAAACGGATTCCATCGTGTTGAGTTCATCGACGACGATCTTTTAATACCAATCGTTGCATTCCAACGATTCTCTTTGCAATAGTATAACAAGAAAACAACTTACGAACGTTTACTTTTATAATATACGAACGTACGAACGAACGAACTTTCCTACCCTCCTCTTTTGCATAAATAATCATTGCCATGAGCAAAACAACCATGGTGTATATATCTATCAGGTCGCTTATAATAACGACGAATATCATTTAATGAACTGGCCAATGGTATAATCGTAAAAGGTAAAATGTTAGGATGGGGAGGAGTTTGAAAGGGTGGTAGGGAGGGGGAGGGGGAGGGGTTGGGGGAGGGGGAAACCTCAGAGAGGAGATAAGTTGGCATAATGATTGGGCTCACCGTGTGCGCACGTGCGCTTACACGCGTGTGCAACTGCCATAAGAACGTCCTTGCGTTTCCTCTCGAAAGGATAGAAAGAGAAAGATAGTCACTGAGATAAACAGAAAGAGAGAGAGAGAGAGAGAGAGAGAATGGTTAGCGCCACTCCTATAACCGTCTCATTCTATCTCTTCCACATTTTTTTCATTTCTAGTTTCTAGTTTCTAGTTTCTTCACCCCCCACCACTCCCCTCTCTTTCTGTGTTTCATTTATTTCTAACATTCACTATCTTTTTCCTTCCCTCAATTGCGGTCATTTTATAAAGCAAAGTTCAAACGAGTTTTACGACCCGTAATCCGTTTCGTTCCGCTTAAACTATTTAATCTTTAACACTATTTTTCGTTAATATTTTTTGTTATTTAATCGTAAGTGAAATATATAATTTTTTTTTTTTATAAAGAATGTGATATACTATCCTATATTTGTTTTTTAATTTTTTTTCTTTACGAGTTGAAAAGTATCGTTTTAAATAACTTTAAAAATGTTATTAATTTATGAATATTATGTATGTAATTTATGTATGTAATTTATGTATTATTTACTATTTTCTTTTTACATTTATTTATTTACTGTGCGTTACTACTAATAATAATTACATAATTTTAATTTTTGTTTTGTTTTATCTATACATTATATTGTACTTTACTGTAATTAATGGCCTTTAGGGAGCCTAGGCTCTAGGGTCAATAAAATATTATTAAATATTAAATATTATTAAATATATATTAGATAAATGAGAAATTGTCATCATAGGTGTTGTTTGATATCTAATTTATGAGAATCTTGTAATAACAGAGTTTTAGCTCGTTCGTCATTATTATAATTTTGTTTTTAATCTGACTTGATATTAAATTATTAAAACAAGGATAATGTCAAATAATATCAATTATTTTCTAACATAATAAAAGAATAAAAATCTATTTTAAAAATGAAGAAATATGCGCGCGACTGTCTGCGATCATCATCATCCTCTGTTTGTTCTGTGCCGTGAACTTTTAAACCGTAAGAGAATAATAAAAAATTCGTACCATTTGAAAGGTCTCGCGTGCATATCGAGATTGAAGTAGAAGAAGAAGAAGATGAAGAAAAATTACTACGGTAATTTTTCAAATTATCAAACAGAAAGAGAGAGAAAGATAATCTTTGAGAGAACATAATTGAAAGATCTAAAGAAAAAAATAAAGAAAAAAATCATCTTCACGTTTGCACGCGTTTAAAAAAATAAACAATTGCATTTGGGTAAAGTTGAAAACTCTCGAACGTGTTAGTATTATAAATAAATAAATAAAAAAAAATTATAAAAATAAAAGAAAGAGAGAGTGGAATTCAGGGGAAGTCTGGGAGAGGGTAGGGTAAAGGGGGAAGGAGAGGGAAGGAGAGGGGAAGATAAAAGTAATCCCCCTCGGAGCAGAAATTCCTTTTGCAAATCGCACGTGCATTTTTATCGTAGAGGTTAATCGCAAGAGGATCAGAAGAAGAAGAAGAAGAAGACAACGACGACGACGACGATCTAGCAAAGATAGTCACGATCCTCGTGCATCTTATTCTTAGTTCGTGCCAAAGAGATAATCCCCCCCCATATCATTTATACGGTGTTGTTCCATAACGATACAGAATTTATTTATTTATAATGATCGATAGTTAAATCAATAAGTAATTTTACAAACAAGACGTTAAGTTAAAGTATATAAAATCAAAACGATCTTACACGTATATTATTATAATGATTATTGTTATACCATAATCTATGATATATTATTATTATTATTATCATCATCATCCTGTCGACATAGTTTACGTTCATAACTTTCCTTTGGAATGTTATTTAAAATAATTATTTAATTAATTAATTAATAAATAATAAAATATATTAAAATTAAAATAATTAATTAAATATAATAAAATAAATTAAAATTAAAATAATTAATTAAATAATATAATAATTTAATAAATTATTAATTAATAAATAATTAACACAAATCACACACACCACCACCCCACTTTACCCTCTCACCCACTCGTATAACATTTTTCTTTTTCTTTTTTTAAATAAACATTTAACATAAGTCATTGACTCTATGAAACTATTATCATAGTTAATTTCTTGGTATTATGCTATACTTGGTGTCGCGTTAGTAGTCGTTACGCTGTATAAATCTTTGAAAGAGGCGTATATATGTATGCATCTATGTATATTCATAAGCATGCATTTATGAATATGAGGGCGTAAGGGGAAAAAGAGAGAGGGAAAGAGAGAGAGAGAGAGAGGAAAAAAAAGGGAAAGGACGAAGGAAGGCGAGGTCGGAACGTCGACCTTCGAAAGTTAAAGGTCGAGCGTGAGCGAACGAACGGTAAGGTCATTTGCTCTTCCTCCTTCTTCTCCAATCTCCCCATTCCACCCCCTCCCCCCCACTATAACTTCGTGCATCTAGCAGCGTGCATTTATCTTTACCTTGTCACCGTGTTCTTTATTTTCTTTTCTATTTCGTACAGATTTGTATATGGAAATTTTGTTCGTACGTTTAATTATCTCGATGATGTATTTCATTTTATTTCCAAATCTAATGTGAAATAATAATAATAATAATATAATTTGGAAAATATAATTTTTATTACATATTTATTTTTTCCTTTTTTTATATATATAGAAATTTTGTTTTTATCTTATCGATAGGTAAATAATTAATATTCTTCGTGATAGTTTTATATTTAATTTTCTAATGCAATTTTTGTTAAACGTGTTGCAATATCATTTTTGTAATCATTTTCTTACGTATTTAATTCATTATATTTTCTTTTTTTAAATTTTATTTCTATTACATTGCAATTAGAAATAAAATAAATCGTATTTAATTTCTCTATTAGAAAATTCATTTGTACACAAGAATTAGTAAAAATAGTTTTGAATTTCGTAGCACGTATAAAAGAGAAGAAAAACCAAGAAAGAAAAAAAAGAAAGAAAAGAAAAAAAAGGAAACGAAAGAGTCGACAAGATGCGAGCAGCGAAAGGCCAACTGGCCTTGAACTTGTCCTCAAGACGATCAAGACCCCTGAACCCGATTCCCTTCTACTGGACACCTCCTGAACCTTCTTCCTTCTTCTTTTTTCTCCCCTCCCCCCTTTCTCTACCTTTTTCTTCGCGTGATCGCGTGCTTAACTTCAAACGTGGTTGAACGCAACCAACAAGAGAAAAGATACAAACAATAAAAAGGGAGTCAAAGTTATTCGAGAGAGAGAGAAAATCACCACCGACGATCGAAACTCGTAGAAATTATCAACACGTATGCACGCATACGAACACGCACACACATACACATACACATATACACGCGTACACGAACAAAAGTATACTTTTGCTACCGACTTATTTCGAATTGTTCCTTGTTTTTATTTTTCTCAACAATTTTCAACAGGATTATATTTCTTATTTTCTTTATATTTATTTATATTTTTATATAATTTATATTTCTTATTTTATTTTTTAAAAAAAGAATTCTTTCTTTTATTTTCTCACTCGATTTATTTATTTATTTATTTATTTATTTATTTATTTAATATCGGTGGTCAATTAATGAGTAACTGTAAACTAAAATATAAATTCTCTTTCTTTCTTTCTTAATTGATTTATTTAATTTTTTTTTCCTTTAGCATAGATCGTCAATTAACGAGTAACAACATTTTGCTACCGATTAATTTAAAACCTTTCCATTTTTATTTTTTTTCCTCAACGAAACATAGCCCCAACAATTTTCAACAGGATGATTATGTTTCTCTTATCTTTTACTAAAAGATGAATCCTCTCTAACTCCCCCCCCCACTCTCTCTCTCTCTCTCTTTCTTAATTGATTTATTTATTTCTTTTTCATTTAAATATCGAATCGTCAATTAACGAGTCCGATAATTATTATTATTATCATCTAGTAACTCACACGCATAATATATAATATTACTATATCGTACGAATAGTAAACGGGATAAACCGTGCATGCTATGGTAGAGGCATATAAATAAGCGTTGGTACAAAACTAGCTGGACCAGTCTCCTAACATAAGACTCTCAGTGTGAAAGAAAAAGAGAAGAAAAAAAATAGACTGAAAGAGAGTGAGTGAGTCAGTGAGTGAGTGAGTGAGTGAGTGAGTGAGATAGAAAAAGTCGAACGAAGAAACGAGCAGGATGGCGGCAACACCACCAGTGCGTGCATCGATGCTTAAGAAAAAGAAAAAAGAAAAAATAGGAAAGGATAAATGCACGTATGTGCGTGTGTACGTCTCTGTGTGTTAGAAAAAGGGTGGGTAGGAGGGGGTTAGAGGGAAAGAATTACCGAAGGAATTTCTTCTAGCTGCAACAGCAGCAAGGACGACGATAAATCATAAAAGTATTTGTAAACGGTGGTAGCTGGTGTAAAGCGGCTATCATGTTTGTTCCCTCCTCCCCCTCAGCCCTCCCTACAATTCTCCCTTTCGTTCCTCTCAATTCTTGATTTTACGTAGATATATATATCTTTCCCTTTTCTTTCTTTCTTTCTTTCAATTTTAAGAAAAAGATAAATTAATAAAATGATTCAACTTGCATCCTTTGATTTTCTCAAAATTCAGTGCATCCCAAAGTAACGTAAAAAATCCCAAATGCAACGACAATTGTTCCATGCAATTATTATCAAAGTCACGTCATTAACGTCATATTTTTTTTTCCTATACCTTCTATTCTTACGTACACATATACATACACATATACAAATACAAATATGTTTGCATTGTGTGCACGTGTGTGCATTATTTCACCCACTCATTCACTTACACTCACATATTTCTTTTCCTATACCTTCTATTCTTACATACACATATACATACACATATACAAATACAAATGTTTGCATTGTGTGCACGTGTGTGCATTATTTCACCCACTCCATTCACTTACACTCACACTCACGCTCACACTCACGCTCACACATACTACACTTAACTGCATCTATCGATTTCGTCAGTTCATAACATAGTGTATATCTTTTGTTCGATTAATCGGGCAAACGACCTTGAAGTATAAAGAAAGAAAGGAACCGGAGGACGAAACGACTCCGGGAATGCACCCGTTCGTGACCTTCTTCTTCCCGATCTGCTGATGCATGCATGCACCTGCAACGGGTTTCGGAGTAACCGGTCGTAGGCTTTAGGACTTTCACCCGATATATCGATGTCCGACAGTCTTGACCATCTTTCTCTCCCTCTCCCCCTCTCTCCCTCTCTCTTCTTCTTTTTTCTACCTGGAATGTGGAACGGTAAGGATTATCCTTCCTAAACCATTTTTTCTTTTTAATAATGTTTTTTTAACTTTTTCCACTCCATTTCTTTACCCAATCCCATTGGAATTCTTCTGTCAAACCCTTCTCCAACCCCATACAACTAAACCTCTTTCATATGTTTCCCCTTTTTGATTATTGATTTGATTTTTGATTCCCCTTTTTGATTTGTTTTATTTTTCTTTATTCCATTGATTTTTCGTTGCAAAGTTATATTTTTCTTCTTTCGAGAATAAATCTGCGAGTAAAAGAATTTGTCGATCGTAATTTTCCTCATCTTCGTTTTCTCGAAGATAATTATAGTTGTAGTTGTGTTTTGTGTAGTTGTGGTAGTGCGTCGACCCAACTGGCTAAGAATCGACGCCTTATATGTGCACCTCTGACGTGATTACCGGATTTTCTCCTAATACGGATTTCTACGCTTAGAATCTCAACGTAAACGCCATCCCTTCGTCTCGTCTCGTAGGTCTCGTTGTTCGTCATCTTCGTCTGGGTATCGACGAGAAACCAGAACGACTTCTGGTTTCTCTCAATCCTCGCCCCCCGCCCCTCTCAAGATAAGGGCAAGTTTTCATGGAATGTGAAAAGAATCGAAAGGAAATAATATTATAAGATAAAAGGAGCATTTTTTTTATTACCACTCGTAAGATGCGTTTTTTTTTAGATGAAGAAACTTGAAAACGATATTTTTAACAGATATTTTCGTTATTTCAAATTATAATTGTTAAGTATTCGCTTGAAATTTCTTGATATTTTGTAAATGAAATATATTCTACGTGAAATTAATTTTATTTGAATAATAAAGAAAAAGAAACATAATTATTATAATATTATTAATATAATTTATGTAGAATATAAATTTCGTTGTTTGAAATTAATGTGTTCTACGTTAAATTAATACTATTTGGAAAATAAAGAAAAATAAAAAAACACATTATTATTAATACGATACATAAAATATAAATTTTGTTTCTTGTGTTAAATATTTTAAAAAAAAAAAATTGATATTGATTAATCCTAAAATTATTAAATATATATATATATAACATAAGATATCAATTTTTTTTTCTCGATTGGTTAAATAATTTACAAAACAAAATGATATTAATTATTCGTAAAATTATGATTACTATTATTCAAGAAAATAATCAATTCTCGTTAAAATATAATTATTAATAATATTAATGAATTATATTATTGGAAAAGTTTTGAACTGCAACTTTGATCTAATGCATTAGTAAGTGTAAATACCGTTCTCCCCACGTACGTGTTTCTGGCGTCGTTCTTCCTCTGTGATATTCGAAAACGGATGGCGGATGTTCAAAAGTAGAAACGTTTTCGGCGAACGATGGGTTATGCTACGGAAATAACCGGTACACGTCTATTTTCATCCCCTTTATTCCATCCTCTGACATACGGGGTAGGGATAGTTCACGCACGCACACACACACACACATACACATTCTTATTCTTTCTCTTATTCATCTTCTTCTCAGTATCAGTGCAAACATTAGAAAACAGAAGTTGAAGATTTTTTAATAAAAAATAATAATAATCTTTTTTGGGGGGAAAGAGAGGGGAGAGGGTTGTACTCCAATTACTTGCGTATTCAAATATATTTTTGTCTTATTTATTTCTACTATTTTAATTATTATATTTATATTTTCTTTTATTTTTAATTATATTCATTAAGCTCCTTTTATTTTGTCTTCTTGAATCCTTACAGGAATATTTTTTTCTAACATTTAACACGAGCATTAATTAATTATAATAGTTTGATTTATTTCTATTTTAATATACGTTACAAAATATGTTTATCTTTTTACGATAGATATATATATATGATATATTTATTTTATTTTTATTTTATTTATATTATATTATTATTTATTTGTATTTTACTTATATTATATTATTATTTATTTTTATTTTACTTATATTATATTATTATTTATTTGTATTTTATTTATATTATATTATTATTTATTTTTATTTTACTTATATTATATTATTATTTATTTTTATTTTATTTATATTATATTATTATTTATTTTTATTTTTATTTTGTTTATATTTCTTTTTAACCAATACTAGTACGATGTTTTAAAACCAGATTTCTTTCAACTCTTCTTCTTTTTCTATTCTTTTCTATTCTATTCTATTCTATTTTATTCTATTCTATTCTATTCTATTCTATACATTCCAGTAAGGATCCTTATCTTTTTTTTAAGGATTCTCTTATTATTATCATCATCCTATTGAAAAAGAAGCTTCTGGTCTTCTTCGTATTCTTTTCATACGTTGTAGTAGTCAATAGAAATTGAGATAAAAAGAAATAAAACTTTTCTGAGCCCTTCCTCTCTCTCTCTCTCTCTCTCTCTCTTTCTCTCCCTTCTGTAAATCTTATGAAAGAACTCGAAGGAATCTTTTGAGAGAGAAAACAATCATTTCCTCTTTAGGATCCTCGATATATCGAAAGACAGGTGGTCTATCCTCTTTACGAATCCTTTAGATAACAAAAAAAAAGAGAAAAAGAATAGGGGGCAGAAGGAAGATAAAAATATTTCTGTTCGTTCATTTACTACCTCACATTATTTTTTCATTTATTTATTACGAATTTTATTTGAATATTTTTCATTAGAGATATTAATTTATCTATGGGATTCATTGATTTAAATATACGAGAGAAATGATTTTTTTTTTTTTTTAATTATTATTAAATAAAACATATTTTACTTACATTAAATATATTATTATAATTTCTAATTTAGAAAATTATTTATTTTATATTTCATAAAGTAATGAAAATTATACGAAAATTCTGTGATTTTTATTTTCTCAATTCGTATTTTATAATATTTTTTTATTTCTCTCTTATATTAATAATTAATACTATACCCGTTATATAAATATAAAACCTATAATCCTAATTACTAATTACTAATTAGTAATTTACTATTTTAAATTCAAATTTACCTTCGATTAAAATATATTTAATATACTTAAAACGTTGCATATATAATCCAATACATACATATATACACACATATACATATAATAATCCAGTATTTAATATCTTGAAAACATTATACATAATTTAATTGATTTTTTATCTTGTCCAGAAATTAAAATATTAAAATAGGTATCACAGAAAATTTGGACGGGTTATAAATTGTTCTTGAACGTTATTTTTGAATTAGTTGGACGTTTCGTCCCTTTATTGGGACTTTATCAGTAACTGAAATTTATTATAACTTATTAATATTAATATAAGTACATATTAATAAGTAAAAATATTAATAAGTTTATACATATGTATAAAAATTACAAGAAATTTGTATTATACATAAAAATGTATAACATATACACTGTTACCTTACAAAGAAAATTATTTTGGTTGAATTTTTGTTGATCCCAGTGTACGTTATCGTAATGTTTTCATTTTCCTAGACACGTGTATGTGTTGTACGTGTACGTGTATGTGTCAGTGTGCTTATATCTTTCTCTCTGTGTTTATCTGTGTGTTTATGTGTATGTGTGTGTGATGTATACATCGTAAAAGAGAGTTTAGTTTACGGCTTGTAGGACGAGGTCGTTCTTGAACGGATGACGTAGTATAAAATTTCCAGTGGGCGTGTACAATTCTCCTTCTTCCTATCTCCGCATACCTGTTAGGATAAACTCCTCGGATCATTCGAGAAACATTCCCTTCCTCGGGGTAGACGTTCGCCCTTTCAAAGAATGTGCTCGCCCTAAAGAACGAATAAACCTGATCGTTTTCACGAACGAAGAGAAAAAAAAACAAGGTATAATCATTTTCTCTTTTGTAATTATTGTTTTCTTCGATGAAATCATTTTTCCATTATGGATTTTTATTAGAATGAGTAATGAGAATGAATATTTTAATTCGAAATCTTCATACTTTTTTTCTATTGAATATAAATATATTTTTAACCTTTGCGTATCACCTTATTTATTTAATTTTGTAACTTGAAGAAAAAAGAAAATAGAAATATTAATATATAAATTAATTAAAAGTTTTATAATATTTTCCTACAAGCAAGTAAACAAGCAAGCAATTAATTATATAATAAGATTCAAAATATAAATCAAGATTCAAACAATTTGATATACAAATACATTATAATTTCATATAAAAAAATATATAAATAAAAAATAACAGAACCTAAGTGAACTTTTTAAAAAAAAATCACTTTTAATTAACATGACGTGTGATTTGTATAAAATCAACACGTATATCTATCCCTTATCATAAACGTATAAAATTTGTATAATTTTCTTCGAGTCGGATAGGATAATAAAAAAGAAAAATACATTGACTAATGTTACTGCTGATAAACAATAACAACAACAACAATAAAATGCATCATCAGTAAAATAAGAAAACACATTTGTAACGTTTCTGAGAGTAGTCAGGAGTAGTCAGGTTAGGTAAAAGTTGCTTGAGTTTAACTGAAGTTGGTTCACGATCGTTACAGCATTAACGCGTAAGACTCTATAAGTGCGTAAGTGTACTCCTTTACTCGAGATAGAAGGAAAAGGGCCTTTACCAAGCTTGGTTGCGTTACCTTCCTAGGATAGAAAAGCTCGAGAAGAAGAAGAAGAAGAAGAAGAAGAAGAAGAGGAAGAAGAAGAAGGAAGGAAGGTTTCGAGCTAAGGCTGTAAAGGGATCCCAGTTCCCGAGGTTAACGCACTTTCTTCTTGCATTCTCTTCTTGGCGCATCTTGCACCAGGCTCTTTGTTATTTCGCGACAAGACGGGCTCCCCCCCTCTTCCCCTCTTCTTCTTCTACTTCTTCTTCTTCTTCTTCTATTTCCACTTCTATTCCCTAGATGTAGAAAATCTAGCTTTTTCGTAGAAACGTTTCCTAGTTTCCTTTACATTTACTCTCTTACCTTACCTTTTTCCAATTGCGACTATTCCACACTTTTTCACTCTCATATTCTTTTTCTTCTTATTCTTCTTTATATTTCTACGTTCGTAGGATTATTTTCTATATTATTATCAAGTAATATAAGTATCGGTTTAAATTTTGCTCAATTTCTAATTCGTAGAAATAAGATATTTTTATTTGTTTTGAAAAAAGAAGAAGAAATATTTCGATAAATGTTCTAATAATATGTATTAGTATAATTATTTTATATAAACGGGATTTCAATTATTTTATCATTCGTTCGACATATTCTCTCTGAAGAGATATGAAGTCAGCAAAAAAATAAGAAAAAGAAAGTATAAATCGTTATATAATCTTTTCCCAAGGTACTTTTATAAAATGCATTCTTGCTTGCTAGACAAAACGTTAATTCAATTGCACATTATTATGTAATTTGTCTGACGATAAAAATGAGGTCGGGTAGCAAAATACAGACAGCTTTGTTAGACATATTTAAAGAAGTTATTTCCAAGGACGATAACACGAGCTAGTAGAGAACATAAACGCATACACACACACACACATACACATATATAGAGTGCACAAAATGAGAGAGAAGTCGTTTATTCTTATCTTAATACGACGTAACAAACACGGTAGTAGTTGCAATCAGTGCCGACTTTTAAGTGCATTCGTTCCTTTTAACTAATTTATCGACGATTGTACCGTACTTATCGTTTACGTTTGTTCTCGTTAATGTGTCGTTAATTTTATTACTGAAATATTATACTAACAGTCGTCTAGTGCATATAATTAAAATCATAGAAACGATCGTTTAATTCAACATAGTTAGATTGCACGCGGTTAAACTTAATTCTTTGATACCTAAACGTTCATTATAATCATTTAAATAATGATCGTATTGGAAATAAAATATGAAATAGAAAATAAATTGTGTATTCCCGATAGAATTAAAAATAGGAATAATTAAGATTAAATTGTTCATATAATAATAAAATTGGTATACGTAGAAAAGAATAAAATCTCATCTGTGACATGGTATTTAAATTATATTACATATATATATTACATAGGTGTAATAAAAAATATAGGAATAATAAATAGGATAAAAAAATTAAAAATAGAAATAATTAAGATTAAATTGTTCATATAATAATAAAATTGGTATACTTAGAAAAAAATTAAATCTCATCTAACATGGTATTTAAATTATATTACATATATATATTACATAGGTGTAATAAAAATATAGGAATAATAAATAGGATAAAAAAATAAAAAATAGGAATAATTAAGATTAAATTGTTCATGGTATTTAAATTATATATATATATTAAATTATATATATTATTATATATATAATTATATATATATTAAATTATATATATTATTATATATATCATTATATATATATTAAATTATATATATATTAAATTATATATATATATTAAATTATATATATTAATTATATATTAAATTATATATATGTATATATTACATAGGTGTAACATTGATATAAAGTATAATTATACTACTCTCGTGTTGGCACCTTTCGTGATGCACATTTTACGTTTAATAGTAAGTAGTAGTAGTAATAGTAGTGGTGTTTGTAACATATTCCGGATACCAAACTTGTCCCCATTCCTATATACTAGATATGTGTATTTACATTAACATACACACATGCACGTACAAACTTACATATATATATGTATATTCATTTACTTACATATACATAGAAAGAAAGAAAAAAAAGAAAAAAAAGTATAAGTAGAAAATATTTTACGACACCCCTTTTTCTACGTGCACACGTGTCTTCTCACGAACCCCGACCCATATCTTATCCGTGCAAGGTAAACCAGGTAAATTTACGATCTTCTTCGCGAACCGAAGCAAACTAACATCGAAGAAGAAGCTGCTGCTGCTGCTGCTGCATCCTTCGTAGCCAATGCAAACTCATTGCTGCAACGACCTGCACTACTAACTTTTTTCTCTCCCGTTCGTTTTCTAGCTTCTTCTTTTTATTTTTTTATTTTTATTTATTTATTTATTTAGTTCCCGAGTCTCGTTATACGTATTTTCTAATTTCAGGTGTGAGTACGAGTTTTAATCTTCCTTGCATTCTATTCCCTTTTTATGTGAGTTCTATGAGACATGTGTGAATTAATTGAAATATTTATACGAATTAATATTTTGAATTAGTATTTGTTAAATGTGATATTGGTGTAATAATATAATTCATATTTTTTATATTAAAATATATTTGATATTCACAATGATTAAATAAAAATTATTATAATTAAATATATAATATTATATATTTATATAATATGTGAGTTCTATGAGACATGTGAATTAATTGAAACATTTATACGAATTAATATTTTGGATTAGTATTTGTTAAATGTGATATTGGTGTAATAATATAATTCATATTTTATATATTAAAATATATTTGATATTGACAATGATTAAATAAAAATTATTATAATTAAATATATAATATTATATATTTATAATATAATAAAAATTAAAAATTAAAAAAAAATATAAATTTAAATAAATATTGTATAATATATAATATTATTATAATTAAATATAAGAACAAAGTTTTTCGTATCCGCAAATGTGAGAAAACATTACGAATTCATTTCGATCATTTTAATCATCGTATAAAAGGTAACAGAGATATTTTAATTTCCTTTTTACGACAACGCGTTATAAGATCGTGCAAGGTGTTTTGCGAGAAGGTAAAAACCCGACAACGGGAAGGAAAAGGTTGTTGCATAATCCGAGTAGAAAACTTATCGTTTCATTCTGACAATAGAAACTACGAGAAGTAGTGAGAGATTATTATGGTGGTTGGTGGTAGTGTATGGGGTCAAATGTGAGAGAAAAAGACACAAAAAAAAATAGAAAAAAGAAAAAGAAGAAAAAATGCAGACAACGACGTCCTGTTTCTCGTTAAAAAAGAAGAGAACAAAATACTTTGCACGATGACGAACTAGAGGAAGAAGAATTCTGTGAAAAGGAATATATATATGTGTGTGTGTGTGTGTGTGTTGTCGTCAACTTGCGAGAATAAACCATTCTTGAAACTTGCTAACTCGTTGACGAGAGTTTCAAAGTTACACCATGTATAGTTTGACTACTCTCTCACGAGAATTCATCGTCGTGTTGTTAGTAACATTACCCCGAAAGATTAGAATTTTTTTTTCTTTCCTTTCCTTTCCTTTTTTTCTCTTCGCTTTAGAAAAGATTTTCACGACACAATTTTAATAAATTAATTATTTTTAATTAAATAAATTTATTAATAAGTAGATTATTTATTATTAAATAATTCATTTTAATAATATAAATTTTAATTTTAATACATTTTTTTCATATAATTCCATTACATATGAAATATTAGTGTTAGTTTACAAAATTTCCATAATAATTTTCTAGCAATTATATCAATTTTTATGTATTGCTACTAGTATCGCGTATAACGTAATAAATATAATTTTCAATAGATCATCCTACCCCATACGATATGGGGGAAAATTTCTAGTTTAACGCGAGAAATCGTAAAGCTCAAAACTTTTCAACCCTACCCAAATATAACTAACGAAACTAATGTGTGTATTTTTATTGAACTATTATACAAATCTATATAATTTCTATTCGAATAAAATGTGTAATATTGCAAAACGAAGTATAACGTAATAAATATAATTTTGAATAGATCATCCTACCCCATACGATATGGGGGAAAATTTCTAGTTCAACGCGAGAAATCGTAAAGCTCAAAATTTTTCAACCCTACCTAAATATAACTAACGAAACTAGTGTGTATTTTTATTTAACGATTATACAAATCTATGTAATTTCTATTCGAATAAAATGTGTAATATTACAAAACGAAGTATAACGTAATAAATATAATATTGAATAGATCTTCCTACCCCATACGATATGGGGGAAAATTTCTAGTTTAACGCGAGAAATCGTAAAGCTCAAAACTTTTCAACCCTACCTAAATATAACTAACAAAACTAGTGTGTATTTTTATTGAACTATTATACAAATCTATATAATTTCTATTCGAATAAAATGTGTAATATATTGCAAAACGAAAAATAATATAAAAGATAAAACACAACCTGGGTCACGTTTATCTTTAATCGATCGAGGGAAAATAATTGAGTAATCATTGTGTCGTATGTGGTACACATGTGGTAAGAAAGATTTCGAAAGTGTCTTTCTCTTTCTTTTTCTCTATCTTTGTTTCTTTTTTTTTTTCTCTACCGTCGTTGACATAATTACTGCATGGCGTTAATTGTTCACGCGCGTGATCAAGCTCGGTGATATCATATATATATATATAAAGTCGTGCTTTTGTCGGTACAATGCAACAATATATACGTGAACGCATAATAATGCATCGTAAATACTCGTCGAACGAAATAACGAAATGGAAAGAGATAGAAATAAATAAAATAAAATAAATAAAAAGTAGCAGTTAATTCGCAGTTTAATTGAATCAGAGCGGAACCGAAAAAACCGTGGTGGTGGTGGTGGTAGTAGTAAAAAAAAGAACAAAATGAAAAGTAATGGTTAAATTAACGTGGGAGATAATTTTACAACTTTTAGGTCCTTTTACAATTTTCTCTTTTTTTTTTTTACCTCTCGACGATATTATATAATTTTTATTCTTCCGTGAAAAGAAAAACATGATAGTTCTTCCTTTCGAATCGATAATTCGATCTCGTTCGAATAATCTGTTCTATTTTAAACAAAAATTCAAAAGAAAATCTTACCTACGAGATTCCGCCAATTATTAGTATTTTAATTATTAAATTTAAATTATTTATATATAATAAAATTATTATTATTACTATTATTATTATTATTAAACTATTATTTTTTAAATACCAATAGAAATAATGATAGAAAATAGAATAGAAATAGAAACTAGATAGATAGGATAAATGTATAAAGAAAAAGTGATGGAGGTGGAGGTGGAGGTGGAGGTGGAGGTGGTGGTGGTGGTGGTGTAGGAGGGTGGGAGGAAATAAAGAGAAAACATTGGAGAGGTCAAGTGCGAGTTCGAAGTCGTAGTTTTATATACACACACACACAAACACGCACGTACACGCGTGTACACGCATATATAAACACGAAGAAGATGGGCTCATTGCACCGCAGGAATTCAGACGACATGAAAACGGCCTTCGCGAGAGGAATTGGGGGAGGAGAGGGGGAACGGGGTGGGAGGGAGGGGGGAGGGGAAGAAATATATAGAGAGATAGATAGAAAGATACAGATAGAACGAGAGAGAAAAAGAAAGAGAGAGATGCACTTTTGCTTAGTCGTTGTATACACGCAAACACACACACACACACACACATATATATATACAGCTAGTGTATTTATGCACCAGACATTTATTACGACACGACGCATTTTCGCATCTAATAACCTCTTCTAGCTAGCTAGGATAGTGCAAACATAAGATGCGATACTTGTTCAATTTCAAACGTTGTGTTTCTTCGTCATTTCTATCAACGATCTTTTTCTTCTATCACACACACACGCACACACTGTCTTCTTTATTTCTATTTTAACTATTTTTCTCTCTTTCTCTTAAACTATATATATATATATATATATAGAATATTAAATAATTCGAATATTAATAATTAAAATAATAGGAATAATTCTTCCCCTTTCTAATTGTACCGAAATATCTCGTTGCAAACGTTCTAAGTTTACCTTTTCTTTTTCTTCTTTTTTATTTTTTTTATTTGGAGGGTTTTTTTTTCAAACTACTTCGAATATCTCGTTTTTCAAGTTTTCTATACAAATTTACGAATAGATATTAGAAACGTAGAAAGTATAGTAGGTATAATTAACTATATATCACGGGATAAGATTACATGTTAAAAAATATATGTTACGTGTATACATATAATTATGTTTCGATTATACACGTGGGTATTTATCCACTTATATATATATAGAAAGTTATACAATCATACATACATACATACATACATATATATATGTTAAAATCGATTAGTCAAATCTGCGAATGTTCGAGTTAATCTCGGCTACCGGTTACTCCGGGACAACATATATTTTTTTTATCTCTTTTGCGATATTAAATCCCATGTAACGCGTTTAACTTTTTACCCTTCTCCCCTCCCTCTTTCCTTTCACCCCCTCTCCAGTCCCCAGCATGTAATCAAACGAGACCTCAAAATCATTCATGCGAGAAATATTCCATTTACTTCTATCGCGCAAATACGGTAACATACAGCTATCTAAGAGAGCTCAAAAATAGAAATGAATTATTTTCGAATGATTTCTAT
This sequence comes from Polistes fuscatus, assembly GCF_010416935.1. Lineage (NCBI taxonomy): Eukaryota > Metazoa > Arthropoda > Insecta > Hymenoptera > Vespidae > Polistes > Polistes fuscatus. The sequence goes on from NW_025113097.1 coordinate 1,769,453, forward strand.
CAACGATCATACCTTTCGTTATACAGGTAACCCATTTTTTGAATACTTTAAATAGATTTCGAGAAAAATATCGTGATTATACGAGAATCATCCTAAATTCACGTCACACATTCGTTCAGGTTATTATTTTTAATATAATTTAAAATAAATAAAATTAAATAAAATAAATAAATAAAAAGGTTCATAAAATGTCAGAGAATGCAATGCTGTAAATTGTGCATCTTTGCAATTTCTTCGATAAGTTCGGGTAAATATTTTTTATACTAAGAGTGAACAGATTTGAATGATTTTTATATTAAATTAAAGTACACTCTTTTTTCTACGCGTAGAATATATTGTCCAGTTATAAATCGATCTGCAAAGGTTCATAAAATGTCAGAGAATGCAATGCTGTAAATTGTGCATCTTTGCAATATCTTTGATAAGTTCGGGTAAATATTTTTTATACTAAGAGTGAACAGATTTTAATGATTTTTATATTAAATTAAAGTACACTCTTTTTTCTACGCGTAGAATATATTATCCAGTTATAAATCGATTTGCAAAGGTTCATAAAATGTCAGAGAATGCGATGCTGTAAATTGTACAACTTTGCAATTTCTTTGATAAGTTCGGGTAAATATTTTTTATACTAAGAGTGAACAGATTTTAATGATTTTTATATTAAATTAAAGTACACTCTTTTTTCTACGCGTAGAATATATTGTCGAGTTATAAATCGATCTGCAAATGTTCATAAAATGTCAGAGAATGCGATGCTGTAAATTGTGCATCTTTGCAATTTCTTTGATAAGTTCGGGTAAATATTTTTTAAACTAAGAGTAAGCAGATTTGAATGATTTTTATGTTAAATTAAAGTACACTCTTTTTTCTACGCGTAGAATATATTGTCGAGTTATAAATCGATCTGCAAAGGTTCATAAAATGTCAGAGAATGCGATGCTGTAAATTGTGCATCTTTGCAATTTCTTTGATAAGTTCGGGTAAATATTTTTTTATACTAAGAGTGAACAGATTTGAATGATTTTTATATTAAATTAAAGTACACTCTTCTTTCTACGCGTAGAATATATTGTCGAGTTATAAATCGATCTGCAAAGGTTCATAAAATGTCAGAGAATGCGATGCTGTAAATTGTACAACTCTGCCATTTTTTTGAAAAGGTTCGGTAAATATTTTTTATATTGTAAATATATTGGTTTTTTTTTATTACAGTTGCCAATCCAATATATATATATATATATAATATCGTATATACAGACAAGGTAAAACCTTTCAAAAGCAGAAACAGCAGCAAACAGCAAATTTAATTCCCTCGGCCACTGATTATTCGTGTCTTTTCGCATGGCCGAGCGTGTCCTCTTACGTCACGATCGCTTTCGATCTCCTTTACGGGAATATGTTTGAAAAAAGAAAAAAAGAAAAAAAGAAAAGAAGGAAAATACACATCGAAGAAAAAACAATCCATTCGATTTTATAATACTACGACGTTATAATAACATATACAAAATAATATAATAAAATGTACTGTTTTTTTTTAGACAACGACGACTAAAAAGAATAAAAATGATCGTGGGGAGAGGAGTGGGGGATAGAGTGGAGTAGTTATAAACTAGTAGTGAAAATGATCTTACTTTAGTTAGTCGTTAGTTTATTTTCATTTCTTTGCCCGTATTATACCCACCGACCGAATACAACCACACCAGACGACAGTGAAACATGAATGAAAGGAAACGATAGGCAGATTGCCAAAAGCATGATCTATTAATAAACTTAAGGAGGTGGAGGAGGAGGAGAAAGGAGGGGTTTAAAGAGTAAAGTGAAGTATTAAAAGGATTTCAAAGATAATCATTTGTAGAGTGTAAATTAATTGTAATACCTTTTGAAGTTCATTCGATCAAATATTATAATATAATGAAAATGATTTCAATTTTAACATAGGATAGATATATTATATATTTATTAGAATGACTATTATATCCTTGTTATATTACTATTGGTATATACACACACATACACGTTTTACTATCATTCTTATTAGATTACTTATTATTATACTTTGTAAGAAGTCGCTGGAGGCTACCGAAGAGCACGTGTTTAAAGTCCGGCTGATGGTTTTAAAAGAACTTACACACACACATACACATACACACTCAGACAGAGAAAGAGAGAAACGTGTACACATATTATGCACACGTATAAGTATGTATTGGTATATAAGTATTGTAAGAGTGTACATTTGAGTTAGACTACACGTGATACGCACGTGTTTATACGCGTTTTATCCTAGACCGAAATACATAAGCAACAAACTCCGTGTGGGTTAGACTCATACATGTATAGAAACATAAGTGTATACACACGTGACCAAAAAATACATACACATACGTATCTATTTTTTTGAATTTAACTGCAAGACACGAGAAACGATGGGTGAAGTTTCGTACAAAAAAAAACAAAAAAAGAAAAAAAAAGATCTTTCTCGATATAAATTTTCCCTTGAAAATTACCTTGCCTTTGGCTATATGGGGAAAAATTGCTATCCACGTCTCGCACGACGTAACCATTTCTTTTTTTTCTTTTTTTCTTATTTTTTTTTTTTCTTTTTTCCTTTACGAAGTGCAGAGAAAAGTAGAAAATTTCTACACACATTCGATCGATAAATACCCATTCGTCTTCGTTCTCGTCTTCGTCTTCGTTGACGACCCAGTTAGTTCGAATCGGCAAACCCCATGCAAGTTTCACCGACTGCTTGAATATGGCAAGTGCAAGTGACATACTTTACTCGAGAGGCTGAGTGCTGTCACTCTCGAACGTGTCGAAGAAAAAGTTATTTTCAAGTTTTCTCTCTCTCTCCCTCCCTCCCACCCTCTCTTTTTTTTTCACATTGGGATAGGTGATTATGAAAGTGACCTAGAAATATAAGTAGAGGAGGAGATATATTTCAAATAAAATCCAATATGTGTCCGATCATAGTTTTGAAGACAACAATATTCAAAATATTTCATTTCATTTTTACATTGTCATTTAATAATAATTTTATTTTTAAAAAACGTTAGACAAACAATTAATATCGATGGTAATAATTAATGTTGTATAATATACTTATTATAATTAATCAAATATTTCATGTGATAAGCGTTCAAATACTTTAGAAGAGAGTAGAGTCAGTGTGTATTATATCCTTTTTGGAATACTTTCCAATTCATTTTATCTTGAAAACTTGTAAGAAATCTCGAAGATGGATGGTGTCTATCAAAAGCATATACACGTTCGTCGAAATAATTCGTGCCACATAGAATATAAAAGCCTAGATACCTTCTCTCTCTCTCTCTTTCTCACACAAACACGCATATTCACTCACTCTTTCACACGCGAAAGCGATAACTTTTCCAAGACGACGCGTACACGTCCATCGTGGTTCGAGGTAACACGAGTTTCCCATTTACTCGAACCGATCGAAAAACTTATCGGCATCCAACAGAGTGCAAGAGAGAAAGAGAGATAATAAAAGAGAAAGATTATTGGCGTGTTGCATCTCTTATTCTCTCAAGTATAGGGGAGTTTCCATCGCACGTGCATCCTCGTACTAAATCCCGAGAAGCTGCGATAACGTCCGGTAATTAGTTGCCCTTCCTTCTATACTTTCTTTTCACCCTCCTCCTCCTCCTCCTCCTTTTTCTCCTCATCTTTCTCCTACTTCTTCTTCTATTTCTTCTTTTTCTTCTTTTATGCACGCGAGTGCAACAAACGCACCACGTCCGATACCGATCGAAACTTCTGATTCATTTTCTAATCGTATATGATTTTTGTAAAATACATATAGATTCATTTAATAATTAAATTTATTATCTGGTTTGTTAACTAATTTTTTATTTTATTATATATTATTATATATTATATATTATAATATATTATATAATTTTGTATTTTATTATATATATATATTATATATTAATATATATTAATATATATTAATATTATATATTAATAAAATTATTATATAATAATTAATTTTAAATATTAATTTATTTATTAATATATATATATAAAGTAATCATACATACACATACACAATTTATTATTATTCTTCGAAATCAATCTCTTTGATCATTGAAATGATAAGACACATTATTTCAATTCAAAATTAGGAATAATAAATAATTGAATATCATAAAGGATAAACGTATCATATTTACAAAATTATACTATCATTTAAGTGTTAATAAAAATTCAATTTATATACGTATAACAAAAATGCAATTACATTAGATTGGTAATAGTGCAGGGTATGCGTTAATTTACGTTACCTACGTAAGTACATATACAGGTGTAATTAATTATCAACAGTATCGGTTCGAGAAGAATAAAAAAAAGATAGAGATAGATAGATGAATAGAAAAAGAAAAAAGAAAGAAGATACTTGCATATACGGAGCATAACGTTACGTAAGGTCATAATACTACGTGACTGCACCTCGTGTCTCGAAAGGATCTCCGAGGTCTCGAACGGCAAGGTTTAAGGTCAACCAAGATCCTCGAAGGGGGTGTGGGTGGGGGTGGGGGTGGGTAAGGGGGGAATCCTTTCTACCTACCGGACGACGAGAACTATGATCACATCTCTCTCAAGAAGAAAATATCCTCGAGTATTAACGATAAAAATTCGAAAAATAATAATTGGAAGAAAATATTAGATGAAATTTTCTAAATATCATCATTTAGAGTCAAGTAGATCCAATTATTATATCTCCTGGATAGACCTATTCTAAACTAACAAGCAACTTCTCATCGCAAATAGATTCTCGAAGATTTCTCAATCATGAGAACGAGTCAATTTGTGTTTCCCTTCTTTTATTTCGTTTTTTCTTTCAATACTTCGATCAAATGAGAACGGTAGTAGGAAAGAAGACGGAAAAAGAAACGTTGACCGGATTTAATCGGATGCGTAAGTACGCAGGAACGCGTACCGTTAATGCAGCCTCCATAGGCTTAGTAATTATTGTCAGCATAACGTTCTCGCTAAATAATGACTCAGAAGACTATCGTAAAATAATAAGAAACGTCTTTATATAACTCTTAAGTATCGAATAAAAAAGAATTTAAAAGAAAAAGAATAAAAAAAGTTAAAATACAGGAGATAAAAAATTATGTCTTCCTCTTTTCTTTATTATTATTATTATTATTATTATTATTATTAACACATGTATATATGTAAATGAGTGTCATCATAATTGTGACGGTTTATTGACATAAAACGGTATTCATCATCGAATCAATTATCGTCCCGTTAACTAATTTAGCCATACACTTACTTATTTGCACACACACAAACACACATGACACATACCATTTACTAAATTGTTAATACGTAAAGAGAAATGTATACGGTAGCAAGGATCCAACACCTCGTTGTCAAGGATTTACGAATAGTCGTGTTACACTATTAAAGAGAGAAAGAAATAAAAAGGAACATTGCGCAACAAGTTCGAGCAACACCACGGCGGTTCCATTATGGCGTCGTTCGAACTTTACCGATCGTCGGTAATGTCGTAAATCTTTCCTCGCTCTTACACGATCCTATTAAATTATTTACATGTATATGTATATATATACACGTATATATGTACTAGTAATGAATAATAGAAAGAGAGGGGAATAGTCTATTTATATAACTACAAATATATAACAATTATTCTTAGGACAAACGGGGTATTTAGAATATAAAATCGAAATAATTTCGATTCTCAATGTTTCGTTCGATTAAAAAGAAAAGAAAAAGAAAAAACATGGCGGAAATAAAATCGAATATGAAGAAGAATTGAGAAGATCTATCAATTACGGGATCGACGTTAATCATAGCGCGTATTTACTCGCACGCGAAGTATCGTAGAAAAAGAAGAAGATGAAGAAGAAGAAGAAGATGAAGAAGCATGCATCGTAAATCGCAGTTCGAAGCGTCGCTAAGTATGATATTCAATGAGGAAAATATCGAGTATAGTACGTCGATGTGAGATAGTACCTCTGTTCGTACTCGTCGCGATCGTAAATTGCTGCTATAAACACATTATTGTCGGCGTAAGTGGGTCATTAATATTCCCGACAGTCGTGGGAACCCGCCATTAATGATGGCGGATTAATGCCGCCCTATTCGCGAAACCCCATCTATATTACTACTAACCCCTTCGCAAGACTAAAGAAAATAAGACTGAAAAATTGTTGTTTTTATTTTCTCGAAATAAAAATGCATTGAAATAATCGTATAATAAATAATATCGATTGATAAATTATTCCCATTTCAAATTATAAACCATGCAAGGAAGGGTTAAATTATTTATAGTGATTTTTTAAGGGGGTGAAGAAAAAGAAAATAATTCGAATTGAATTTCTTACTTTATCTGAATGAAAATAATCGTATAATAAATAATATCGATTGACAAATTATTCCCATTTAAAATTATATGCCACGTGCTAGAAAAACAGGATGGGGGTAAGGAAAAAGAAAATAATACGGAAAATAATTCACAAATTTATACTAAGTTATCGGAACTTATCTTTTCCTTTTTATTTTTCTTTTAATGGTGCGACGTGATGTAGTCGTTCGACTCGTTATAAATTCGAAACTTCGTCGACGATCACCTACCAAGAATCGAATTACTAACCTTTTGCGAATAACACCGGAAGGTGGGGAGGGGAAAGGGGGTAATGGTAAAGCATCGATCAAGAACTACCGCGGAAAATCAATTTGAAAACCGCAACCGAGCAGCCGACTCTATTATATGCAGCATGCGCATTACGCACCAACCAACCAACCAACAACCAACTTGCCTTTTCCCACTTTATTCCCTTGCACCGCATCGTGTGCATTCTCTTCTCGTTAAAAGCCGAGAATCTGAATTTCAAGATTATGCTACACTCATTATCCTTTTTTTTTTCTTTCTTTCTTTTTTCTTTTGCTCTGCCTTACTTTTTCACCGACACACTTTTTTTATTCCTTTTTAATCCTATTATTCGTGGACCGTTTATTTTGAAAGTGATGTGTGTTAGTTCATTTGCAACCCATAAATATACATCATTTTAATGTAATACTTTTTTTTTTTCATCAATTCTTCTATACACTTCTAAAAAAACGAGATAAGAATTAAGACAAAAGAAAAGAAGGTAAATTTGAAATCGGAGATAAGTTTACGTCCAAGTGAAAGTGAATGAAAATTGTTATGTACCATCCTTACGAATTCTCCTTACCTGTTACGCGAATTCACGAGAAAATTCTCACGAATGTTTTCTTAACGTAAGGTGAAAGGAAACGTACGTAAATGTAAATGTAAATGTAAATGTAAATGTAAATGTAAATGTAAATGCGTTTAACAATCGGTCGCGTGCATGTACACACCTGTCAATTCGCGTCATTTTATTGTTCAGTGTTATTTGTTAGGACAGTAAATAAATTGAAATTAAACGAAAAGGAAATTCAATGTAAAACCACGAAGAAGGGATAGAAAGTAAAGTAAGAAAGAATGAGATAGAGAAAGAAGAATTTTGCGTCAAATTTAAAAACGACTTAACAAATAAAAAAAACAACAACAACGTTTCGATAGGTGTGTGTACGTGCGTGTTGTTCATTATACGAGTAATAGAAGAGTGTGTTGTTATGGCTAGGTCACGGTCAGGACGATGACCTGTGTTCTTCTTCTAAAGAAAAGAAACAGGAAGAAAGGAAACTTGTTTTTTGCTCTCTTCTTCTTCTTCTTATTCTTCTTCGAGAAAGATAAACAACACATGGGACGTTAGAAAATATAAATAAATAAATATATATAATATTATATAAAATTCACAAACGTTACGAATTTTTTTCCTTAAACTTTTTTCTTTTTCTATATATTTAAAACGAGATACTTTTTTCTAAATATTTTCCAATACTTCTCCTTGTCGTTTAATTTCTCTCTTTCTCTCCCTATTTTTTTTTCTTTTTTGTTTTTGTATGATTAATAATCGACAAAGTATTTTTAAGTATAAAAAATATATGAAACATTTATCGTACATTTTAAATACGTTTAAATATAGGTAACAAAATAAAAAAAAAGAATCAATTTAAATTACGTGCTGTTTATATATAAATAATAATAATATTATTATAGTTGGAATGCAATTGAAAAGTAAAAATATGCAATTACATATTTGTCTACATATCTAACCCTACAACTTATATATATATAAATAATTTATTGTAATTCGAAATAATAAGAAGATTACGAAGTGAACGTTTAAAAAATTAGTTGATCATTAACCAAGTTAACCATTATTATTATTATTTTTATTTGAATATATCCAAGCATATTACCCATATCATAATCTAATTCATCTTTAATCTCAGTTTAAATGAACTATTGCAATTCGTCGGATTAGATCGAATTGGGTTTATTTGATTTTTCTATACTCCCCAATCGGATTGGAATCGTTCTGGTGCGTGTTGCATCTAACCAGGACGTACGAGCTTTCGTGTAAACGAAAGAGAAAGAGAGAAAAAGAAAGAGAGAGTATTAGCGAGAGAGAGAGAAAAAGAGAGAGAGAGAGAGGAAGAAAAGAGGGAAAAAAAGACAAAACCTAAGGCAGAAGTACGGGGCCCCAAGACGAATCGTTTCATTAATTCTTGCTGAACCATTAGTTTCATGGCATTTCTAAACGACCACCAGCAGCAACAAGATTCTTAAAAAAAATAAAGAGAAAGAGAGAGACAGAGGGAGGATGAGAGAAATGAAGGGTAAAAAATAAAGAGAGAAAAGATGAGGAATAAGAGAGAGAGAGAGAGAGAGAGAGAGAGAGAGAAGAGAGTAGTGTGTGCTATATAACTTGTATGTATGTATGTATGTTTGTATGCTACGTATGTTTGTATGTATGTATGTATGTAGCTTTTATGGACGGTTGTGTTTGTAACGTACGTAACTTAACGTTGTGTAATTTACACGCGGTGAATGCGGAGGAGGTAAGAGAGAAAATATACGCGTGTAATAACGCCACGTCGTGGATCGACGATCGTAACTATTAATACCTCGACGATATATCGCGTATTACGAGCGTATCGAGAGTATATCCGTGAACCGCGCCCCTTCTTCTTCTTCTTCTCTTCTTCTTATTCTTATTCTTATTTTTCTTTTTATTTTTAAATAATTTTTATTTATTTATTTATCTATCCCTTCTATCTATAATATTTTCTTGTTTTCGTTCGAAGATCGTATAGAGTAGTGTATGGTGTATTATTTGAATTTTTGTCGATAGAATCGAATTGCAAAGAAATTCGTGAAGACAATTTTCTGAACCGTGCACCTTCTTCTTCTTTATTAATAATTTTTATTTATTTATTTATCTATTCTTCTATATATTTTCTTGTTTTCGTTCGAAGATAGTCAAGAGTAGTGTATCGTGTATTATTTGAATTTTTGTCGATAGAATCGAATTGCAAAGAAATTCGTGAAGACTATTTTCTGACACCGTGCACCTTCTTCTTCTTTTAATAATTTTATTTATTTATTTATCTATTTTCTAGATATGTTCTTGTTTTCGTTCGAAGATCGTATAGAGTAGTGTATGGTGATTATTTAAATTTTTGTTGATCGAATGAATTGCAAAGAAATTCGTGAAGACAATTTCTGAACCGTGCACCTTCTTCTTCTTTATTATAATTTTTTTATTTATTTATCTATTTTTCTATAATATTTTCTTGTTTTCGTTCGCAGATCGTAAGAGTAGTGTATCGTGTTATTGAATTTTGGTCGATAGAATCGAGCAAGAAATTCGTGAAGCAATTCTGAACCGTGCACCTTCTTCTTCTTTATTAATAATTTTTATTTATTTATTTAACTATTCTTCTATAATATTTTCTTGTTTTCGTTCGAAGATCGTAAAGAGTAGTGTATCGTGTATTATTTCAATTTTTGTTGATAGAATCGAATTTCTTTGCAATTCGTGAACACAATTTTCCAAACCATGCCACTTTTTCTTTTTTTTAATAATTTTTATTTATTTATTTATGTATCCTTATATAACATTTTCTTGTTTTCGTTCGAAGATCGTAAAGAGTAGTGTATCGTGTATTATTTCAATTTTTGTCGATAGAATCGAATTTCTTTGCAATTTTCTGAACCGTACCCCTTCTTCTTCTTCTTCTTTTGCTTTCTTTCGTGAGGACAATTTTCTATAAACTATCAAGTGTATATATATATAAAGGTTTGATTAATTTAGAAAAATAAATCATTCTCGATACGACCAATTTGGGATGCGTTTATTTTTCTTTATCTTTTTTTATTTTTTTTTGTGTCTTATTTTAAACTAGTTGAGAACGAGATTATCGGCACGCTTGATAAGAGAAGAAAGAGAAACAGATTTTCTGAACCGTACCCCTTCTTCTTCTTCTTCTTTGCTTTCTTTCGTGAGGACAATTTTCTATAAACTATCAAGTGTATATATATATAAAGGTTTGATTAATTAGAAAAATAAAGTCATTCTCGATACGACCAATTTGGGATGGCGTTTATTTTTTTTATCTTTTTTTATTTTTTTTTGTGTCTTATTTTAAACTAGTTGAGAACGAGATTATCGGCACGCTTGATAAGAGAAGAAAGAGAAACAGATAGAGAAACGAGACGAAAATTGCAACAGAAATAAAAAAAGAAAAAAAAAAGAAAAGAATTTAATTAACACGTATCACACTCCCCCAAAGAAAGATATTTTTTACGAGAATACAAAGTACTTGTTTGCTTACACATGTACAATTAAATACATACACACATACATACATAATACAATAGGTAAAATTGAAATGAAGCTATATAACGGAGACACGCGTTTTAAATGAAACACGCGATTAGAGTAATCGTGAAAGAAGGGTTGCCAACAACACTCGGAATCTTGATGAGGAGGAAGAGGAGGAGGAAGAGGAGAGTAGGGATAGAGAGGGTTGAGTTAGAGGGGAATGAGGAGGAAGGGAAAAACCGTGCTACCTACTTACGAGCAAATGCGTTCATTCGAGTGTTGCTCCGTGACCGTAAAACATCATGACATAGTTTAATAAAAGGTTCACCCAAGCCATAGCGTTGGCATAAAGTCCACCGTTTTATGTACCATAAAATTGTTACGGCGCTTCTTCCCCGACCATAATGAAATCGCAGTTGTGCGAACCAGTTCGAGAAAGAAAGAGAAAGAGAGAGAGAGAAACATATACATATATATATATTATTTTATATAAATATTTTTATTTAAAATAAAAAAATATTATTATTATTATTATATTTATATATTATTTATATATACTTAGAAATATTTGGTTACAAGGGATTTTGCAAAAGTAATAACAATAAACGTAGATTTGTAGAAAGAGAAAGAGATAACTTTTCAAAGGGGTTGAGGAGGAGGAAGAGGAGGAGAGGAGGAGGATGACGAAGGAAACTCGAGAGACCCGTAAGATCTCAAAAATACGAGAATGTTTTGGCGAATGAGCTCGATTTATAGCACAATTTGTCTGTCGTCTACCACTTCCATTCTTTCTTTCTTTCTTTATTTTTTTCTTTGCTCTCTTTCTCTATCTCTCTTTCTGATATTTTGAGAAACTAATGCAACAACACATTCAAACAGCTACGACCTCGTAGAAAACGAAATGAGAATATGAAGTAGAGACAAACATACACGTCCTCGATCTTTCCACAATTTACTTCTTTTTTCTAATTAAAATTTTGCAAAGAATGAAAGAAAGAAATAAGAATAATAATAAATCTAGAAAAAATAGATTCCCATCTGTTTGTGATATTTTTCTTTGTATTTATCCAATACTTTTCCTCGACGAAAATGCAATCGATGCATTTGAGAAACAACTTGAAACTTTACAAAACAAAATAAAATAAAAAAAATAACAAGTAAGCGAACAACTAGCGTTCAATTTTCTATTACAATATCGTTATACGATGTTCGAGAAAAAGAAAAAGAAAACCCAAATCAATTTTGACGAGACTTTAGGGGAATAAAAAAATAAAATAATAATAATAAAGATAGAATATGATAGATCCACGCGTGTTATTTAGTTTCTCTTTCTTTCATAGATTCTCTTTCTATTACTAATACTACTACGTAGCTTTGGTACGCGTAGCAAAGCGTAGAAATATGCCGACTCGTTGTATCAAGGTTCATCGTAAGGTCTTAAGGGTCGCGACCCCCTAGCCAGAAATTCCTTTATCTTCATCTTCGCGTTTTTATTACACCCTCCCCACCCCCCTCTTTCTCTCTCTTTTTAGCTTTTTCTCTGATGCTGTCTCAACGTGTACAGCATTGGAAGACGATCAGCTCGATCGATGGGCCTTCGATCCTCTCTCGGCCTCTTTCAAACGAGTTCCTCGAATAAAATGAACAATATGATGAAGAAAATGATGATGATGATGATGATGATGAAGAATAAGAAAAAAGAAAGATTCTCTTCTTTTACTTCGTTACCAGACGAATCCTCACAAATTCTGTTGCATTATCTCGCCAAATTATTCGACAATTTTATCGATAGATTCTATCAATCGATTATTTTTAATATAAATCCATATTAAATCATATAAATCGTATTAGATGAAGAAAGTAATCAAATAAATGTATATGAAATCATATTGATCTATAATAGATAGAAAATAATCAAATAAATGCATATAAAATATCATATAAATCGTATTAGAAGTATAAGAGTTTTTAACTGTAGATCGAAAAGAAAAATATATATTTAAACCGATAGTTCCTAGTTTAATAATTAGAATTACCTGATTAAATTTTCTTGAATGAAATGAAGAATATAAAAAATAATCACGAATTATTCGTTGCATTATATCGCGAAATGCATCATATGTCGTTGAAAAATAAAAGAAATTATTCGAAAATGCATATTAAATCATAGGAGATCGTATTAGAAAAAGAAAAAGAAGAATACGAAGACTTAACATTAAAAAAAGAAAAAGAAAAAATAAAAAATAAAAAATAAAAGTATTTAAACCGATCGTTTGCAACGATATACTTACGATCGTTTTCTCGTGTAATTAAGGTTACCAACAGAGAAAGAAAGAAAGAAAGAAAGAGAGAGAGAGAGGAGGTAGCAATTAGAAAAGGCTTAGGAAGGCCGACTCTCTCGCGAATAATGATTTCCTTCTAAGCTCAACGGAAATCTATAAAATTAACAGCATATCTACTAAGGTACCTTTGAAAAACGTTAAAGAAGAAGCGTTAGAGAAAAAGAATGAACGGTTCTTAACCGATAGAAGCGAAAGTACAAAATATAAGAGAAGAAAATCTATCTTACTACTCTTTATAAAACATTTACACTCACAAACACACACACACACACATATATATATACATATATATATCATACAAGATCATCCACGCTTTCCACATAATAATTGCTCACCGAGGCGTATCATAGATGTAACAGCGGATAATAGTGTTAATTGGTTCCTCGAAAAGAGTATCGTTTATATGAACCGAGCAGTGAGATAATCTCTGGATAATATCAAGATATTTACGAGCGTATCACAAACAGAGTGACCACTACGTCTAACTACTTTCAAAATCAACGAGAAACACGTTTTATATACAACCAATATATGTTACCTATATATATATACGTGTAATACATATGTAGAATAACTTTGTAATTTTAAACTAACAGTTTCTCTAACAAGAATTACGAAATACAAACGCATTATATATACATTTATTACTTCTTGTTAGAAATATTTCAAATGAAATATATCATCAATCATAATAGTTACCAAAGTGTATTTAAAAATAATAATTAGTCTCTCGCAATAAATTAATTTGAAATGCATTTTTATAAAATGCATCGTATGCATCGTAGTGTTCATCGTCGAGTACTATTTGGAAAAAATTCATTATTCAATATTTATTATATTTATCTTTCTCGTTTAAATGCAAATAATAATATTGATCGTTAAATCAAATTATTGTAACAATTATTGGGACAAACAAATAATTTTTCCACGCAGAATCGTATGATTAATCGCAGTTTAACAAAGTGCAATAATTTATAATTGGGGATACATTTTACGATAAATTATTCGTAAATCATAATCGAGCTTGACTTTCGAAGACGAGTAAGAAGAAGGAAGAAAAAATATATTCAGGAGAAGATAAGAACGTCTGATAATGTTTCGATGCGAATATAAAAAAGAAAAAAAGTATAAAATAATGCGATAAAAGGAAGAAAACATATCGAAGTTTGAAATCCGTATTACCTAGATCGTAACCATAATTGTCAGTAGTATCGTCATTATCGGCTCCACCCATCCTTCTTCCTCTTCCACCATTATTGACTTGAAAGTTTACAGAGCGTATCGAAATCACTCGTCGTTGTCGTCGTTTGTCATCGAATTTATGGCAACTAATTGTAAAGATTTTCTCCTAATTATCTTGACCCGAATAATCATAAAGATCACTCGTACGAAACCTTGTTTTAATAAAATATTTATGCATATTATTTTTATTATCTCATATATATGAGTATATATGGTTTCATCCTACAAACTCACAATTATCCTTTCGTCCTATTTATATTTATTTATAATTATATTTATTTTTATTTTAATATATATATATAAATTATTATGAAATTATAATATATATAATATTTATTAATATTATTTATAATATGAAATTATAATATATATATATTGAAATGAAATAAATATTTATTTTAGATAATTATATTGTAAAATATAAATAAAATTAATATAAAAAATTAATAAAAAAATTATATAATAATAATATTAATATATATATATATATTTTCGATATACTAACAAATTATTTTCTAATATTTCCTAATAAATAATAAACGTAATTTTACAAATATATTTAAAAACAAAATTTAAGAACAAACACAGGAGCAACACATTAATGAATTTATTCCGGAAGATAAAACGTATCATAATTAATTATTATAACTTTATTTTTTTGTGTCTTCCCTCTTAAGACCTGCCTTTCGAAAGTTCGAATTAAACTAAAAAAAAAAATATTATAAAAAAAGGAGAATTTCTTCTTAAGTGAATACTTTGTTGGGTCCATGTGTGTTCACATGCGTAAAACGTTTAATGAAACGTGTCGCGTGAGCACTGAGCCAAACCACAACATCTGGCGACAAGTGTCACGTTGACGTTATCTTTCGACATATCAAAACCAGAAAATGACTCGACCTCGATCCTCGATCGTCGAGTTAAAAGAACACACACATACACACATACACAGAGAAAGAGAGAAATGCATACTTGATTATCGTTGCTTGATTATCATTGAACTAACGTCATTTAACCTGACCCTTCTTATATTATTCATTTTCTATAATACTTTTTAACACTGAATAACTATTGTAACGAGTCAATTTCATTTAATTTATCATTTTCTTTTTTTATTGCCATTTTATTTAAACCAAATTTAAATGATTTTAATATAATTTGTTGATTGTTGTTTTCTTTCATGTTTCTAACTTTTTGTTTTCCTAAATTGCAAAATTTCTTTGTGAGTTATGATATTTATAATTAAATAGATTTATTTTTTTAATATTAATATATATTATATATATTAATTAATAATATTATATAATTAATTAATATTAACTAACTTTTTGTTTTCCTAAGTTGCAAAATATCTTTATGCTTTATGATATGTAAAATCAAATAGATTTATTTTTTTAATATTAATATATATTATATATTAATTAATAAAATATATATTATATAATATACTAAATTTTCAAATATATTTTCTTATACTTAGAATTAATTGCATAGAAAAATAAAACATAGAAATATTTTCACGTTTCTCTATCTGATATACGAAATATTGAATAACGTTTGAATTATCGAAATTCGAAAGAAATAAAAGGAAGAAAAAAAAGAAGAAAAAGAAGAAGAAGAAGATGATGAATCCAAAGTTAACTTTCGTACTCTCGTTTCAAACTTACTTTATAGAGTTATACATATACTGTTTTCACAGCTTTAGAAAGTAAGTCTCACAAGAGAGAAGACGAATATTGTAGATAAAGTTCTAACGGTTGTTGCTCGAGCAAACATAGTCTTTCCTTTGCCAACTAAAGATACGTTCTTAGATTATACTTTGTACGAATATACAGAACGAGTCAATAATTATTATTCTCGGTTGTAACCATTTTTTCCTATTTAACGATACTCTCCAATTATTCATTCAAATTATTTGATGTTACATTTCTAAGTATTCTAATGAAAAAAAAAAAAACAAGAAAGAAAAAAAGAAATCATATTGTTAAATCGTTCGATAATAAATTACACGTACTATCAATTTATTAATTAAAATATATAAATTTGAACAGGTGATCGAGAAAATATTTAATTAATTATATTCTTATTTGTTTTGTTTTGTTTTCTTTTGTTTGCTTACTTAAAAATGATTAAAACAATTTTGTGATACCTCACAATAGCCTTGAGAGGGAAGACTTTTTCGGTCGATTACTGAACGAAATGAAAATGCTCATCGCTTCCGAAATAGAAAACCATAGAGACGGATGCACCCACCCCCATGCTAACATAAACTGACTGGAATAATATTTGTTCGTCTCGCATGGTACGTCTCTCTCTCTCTCTCTCTCTTTCTCCTCTCTTTCTGTCAAACACACAAACGAAGAAGATTCGAGATTTTCTACGTGTATAAGTGTATGGTGAAAGAAAAGCTAATCCCGGAATGCAAGAAAATGCGAGACGATATTCTCAACGAGATTTAGAAATTTGCCCCGCTAAGCATAAGAAATAACTAAGGAAATTTATCGAACTCTTCGAGTTATTTATATCATTGCGAATTTCGAGAACACACACACACACGCACACGCGTGCATTTGAAATTCATTCGATTCCTCCTCCTCCTCCTCCTCCTCATTCTCCTTCTCCTCGTATTCGTTCAATGATTCGTCAATAAACATCTTTTTATTGAAGTAGTATATAAAATATATTTCTAAAGGATGCACGTATTGTGCATTCAATATTTATATCCACTTTTCCATTGATAATATATTTCAAACAAACTTTATATACGATATTTAAATATTTTCATCATACAATAATCTCAACAGAATTAAAATGATAAATGCGAATTTCATTTACAATTAAAAAAACAAAAAAGAACAAATAAACCAAATTGATTATCTAAAACAATCAATAAGTTATTCAACTTATACACAATATCCATCCTATTTATATTATATAATATAATAAAAAAATAATATATATATAATTATATATTATTAATTATATATTTAATATTTAATGATTGAAAAAAAAGAAATTAGATATTCGATAAATAATTATAAATGATAATAAAATGAATAACGAACCGTTATGGTTTACCATACACATATATATCCTCATTAACACTTCCTGTTTGTCTTTTTCCAGAGACGAGACATAGGATGGGCTCATCCGTGCGAGCACTCGTTCTACATTGAAGAGGAGGAGTACCGTAAGGGTGGAGGGAGGGAGGGAGGGAGGGTGGTAGAAGGCGAAGGAAAAAGGAAGGAAGGATGCCTGCCCGCAAACCGCCGCCACTGAGCGGCGAAACGAAAGAGTGATGGTTTGTATTACGTCAAACGTAATATGCGTTTCTCTCTAGTGAATATACATATACTATAGTATGGTGTCTAGTATAATACTCGTTTTATAAACGATCGTGAGCAACTCTTTCCCCTGCCCCTACCCCCACCCACCCCCACCCCACCCCCCGCAACACATTTTCTCTTTTTTCCTTTTTTTTTCTTTTATACTCGCTGACGACACGTGGCTTTTAATGTTTCATTCATGATCACGTGAATTCAGTAATTTCCCCATCACCTTACCCATATCAATTAATTCCTATATTAAATTATATTATATTATAATATATATAGAATATATTATATAATATTCTAGCAAAAATATAATATTATAATATATATATTATTATAATTAAATAATATTATAATATATATAATATAATAATTAAATAATATTATAATAATGTATAAATTATAATAATATTATATAATCTACTAGCAAGATACACATGAATTTTTAAATAAATTTCATTAGATTAATAACAATTTCATATCAATTGATCTATTAACATTCGTTTAAAAATAAATATGGAAAATTTCTTCGACAAATGTGTGATTGAAATATTAAAGTATAATTATTAACGTTATATATTATATTTAAACGTTTAACATATATCAAATAATAATTAATAAAAATAAATATTTATCTGTAAATAACGAACGATTGCGCTTAAATAAATCATTTACGCGTTAGAGAAAGTCTTTGGATGTTAGCCAATATTTTGCCATGGTGTATAATAATACTTGTTATTCTAAAATCAACGTTAAAATCGAATCGGCACAATCTAAGATTAGAATTTAAACAGGTGAAAACGCGTTCTGTGTTACGCGAGTTTTCTGTTAGATTATTGCGATTATTATTTAATAATACGACTTTTAAAGAAGAAATCGAAAGTGGTGCGGGGTGGGGATGAAAACCTTTCTCTTATATAAAATATAATCGATATAACATTAAAAAAATAATAATAAAAACTATCGATTACTATGTTTCACGCTAGAAAGGACGAAAACACCTCTCCTAGGCGTGATTCCGCTTCCGTTTTTTTTTTTTTTATTCTATTTTTTTTTTTATAAATTATGACGATCATCGTTAAACGTTCGTTCTAAACGCGTTATTATATTTTCTATCTTTATTATTTTATACTATTTTATTTTTGTTTAAACGCACGTATTAAGATGAAAAAGAAAATAAAAAAAGAGAGAGAGAGAGAGATAGAAAGAAACTTGAAAGTGCAAGTGAACGAAACCAAAGTGCATGTAAAAGTTTCTATACATCTGTTACAAACTTTTCTTTCGTGGTGTTAGGAGTTTTTCGTTTTTAAAAAAAAGTATATGACGCGTTAGGCGCATTAACGGAAAGGCTTATGCAACACACTGCTGCTGCTGCTGCTGCACAATACATAAACACTCGGCACGTTTTAAATCGTATCCTGCTTCGAATGACCTCTCTCTCTCTCTCTCCCTCTTTTTCTTTTTTTTTTATGTATAGTTTCTGTCTTTGTTTTATACAATTTTGTTTCTTTCATTAATATTTTAATAATCAAATATCGGAGGTTAACACATTTTTAAATACTTCTAGTAATAATTATTTTATTGTTATAATATTTTAACTTATATTATATTACAATTATCCTACGAATGAATAATATGTATTTTAATTATTCATTTGCCATCCCTTTTTTTATATGCATTATTGTTTTTTAAATAATACCCCCTTCCTATGATGCATTGGAACGAAGAATTGAAATGATTTTATTTTTTAATCGAGAGAATAATTTGTTTAAAAAAAAGAAAATGATTATATCATTCGTGAGGGAGTAAAATAAATTTGTTAATGAAGTTTGAAGATATTACTTAGAATCTTAAAGAAGAAACCAAACCCACCTACCCTCCCCCACCCCTGTTTGACAAGGCAAACGATAAGAACATTTCTAAAGAATTTAGTGTGTACATTGATTTAAACAAAGTTAAGACAGGAAACGGATGTGAAAGCGAAGCAATAGTTTCTTTCGATTAACCAATTTATGTTACCTGACATACCTTTTATACCGACGAACAAAACGAACGGTACCTGCATTGTTACGCGTATTACGGTCGTTAAACAGTTTCGTATTAGAAAATAAAATTTAGAAACTATTTAACCTGTCTAACTTATTTTTACTTATTGTTTGAACTAATATACGAGAGAAAGAAAAGTATATATCAATCGATTGATGATTTTACAGATCTCACACGAACCGCCAAAATTGAAAACAACGTTAAAAATACCACCTAAACAAGCAACGAATCCTCTTCAATTTGTCAAAGTTGGGCCATGTTCTTTGTATCGTACGGCACAAGAACAACTTCAAAAAGTTCAAGAAGTTAAGAAGATTAAACAGGAAGTACGAGATGATCCGGAAGATTGGCAATCTGTAAGAATAAAAACAATCAAATAAAATAATTATATAAAATTTAATTAATCAAAAAAAAAATTCTTATTAATATATTAATATATATATATATATATATATA
Organism: Polistes fuscatus; assembly: GCF_010416935.1. NCBI lineage: Eukaryota > Metazoa > Arthropoda > Insecta > Hymenoptera > Vespidae > Polistes > Polistes fuscatus. The sequence goes on from NW_025113097.1 coordinate 1,789,613, forward strand.
ATATATTAATAAATTAATATTAATATAGATAAATTATTAATAATAAATTAATATAATAGAGATAAAATTGTCTTTAACAATTAATTGTTGAAATAATAAGAAATAATTTATAAATTAGATAATAATTTGACAAATGTATTTTTCTATTCGTTGTAAACACTTAGAAATAGTGTTTTAATATACATTATTTATATATAAACAAAATAATAATTTATAACAAATAATAAAATAATTATTAATATTATAGAATTTAGATAATTGGAAGAGCAGTAGGAGGAAGCGTCAAGAACATATAATAGAACGAGTGGTGGAGGTTAAAAAGTTAGAACTCGAAGAACACGATAGGCAACGGCGTCGAAGTAAAACTTTCTCGGAGATGATGGAAGAGCGAGGTAACAGAGGTCGGAAATTGAGTATTAGTCTGGCCATGTATCATGAGGAGGATGCGAACGATTTGAGCGACCTTGGAATCGGTACTAGTAGTGGCAAAAGTTCAGTTAGCGGTGACACTCACGACGATGCTCACAGTGTTCTCGTAAGTATTTTTATCTATTACTTCAATAAATATATATTTAATTAATCAATTATATTAATCAACATTATATATATTAAATTTATGCAATAATATTTATCTATACAATAAGTATATTTTATTTCAACATATATAATATCGTGCAAATAATCATATTTCTTTTATATAATTAATTAAACAATAAAAACAACATAAAACCATTTATAGAAATAATCGATAATCGTTCGAATAATTTCGATAGAAATGGATGTGTATGATATTTTTTTTCTTTTTTTTTTCCAGAGCGACAGAGACAGTGAAATTGAAAAGAATCACTCGGATGTTGACAACGTGGCCGGTGATACCGGTGACAATATGAACAATAACGCTAGCAGATCGTCTACGGAAATGACTACAACGACGACGACGACGACGACGGCGACAACGACAGCAACTAATGCAACGAAGAAACCATTTGGGAATGGGTTTCATGGTCATAATCATAATCAGGAATACGATTCGGCAACAACGGCGACAGCTAGCTCGCCAGAACCGGAAGAATACACGTACGAGGGTGCAATTCGTGGCTACGTTTCTAGAGTATCGCAAAACATACCAAGGAGATCATTGGTAGGTTTGGATGTTAAATTGGATAACGTTAAATCGTCTTCGTCAAACATATCGAAGATTGGCAGCTTGAACGAGGATAACAAAGTTACGGGAACGTTGGGAACAACGACACCGGTTGTCAAAGTCGACATCCTGAAGAGACGAGAAATCTTTGAGAAGGGAACGCAAAAGTGTTCGGACCAAAAATCAACTAACAGTAATATTAATAATAATAATAGTAATAATAATAATAATAATATAAACAGGCTCTCGGGTGACTTCACCAGTACGAAGTCGATCAAGGAGAGACTGTCGAACCTGGAGAAGCAAAAAATCGAAACGGATAACAACGATAAGATATCTAATAAGGTACTCAACAACAGATTGTCGGGTGACATGAGTTCTATCAGAGAGAGGTTGTCCCATTTGGAGAAACAAACGATAGAACGCGAAAGCAAGATTACTGCTAATTCGTCTAATAATCACAAGACGATGGTCAATACCGACGAATTGGAAAACGTAAGACCGATTCGGGAGAGATTATCTACGTTAGAAAAATATAGCAGCAGCGACGAATCCTCGGCACCGACTACCACTACGATACACCACGAGTCGAGACACGTGAACGGTGAATTCACCGGGAGGACTATAAAGGATCGTTTGAATGCATTCGACGTTATGAGGAGCAAGGAATCCTCGGATAAAAGAGGAGGAACCATCGTTAAACAACACTCCTCGTCCCTTTGCTTCAGAGATCAAGAAAATAGGATCGATACTTCAACGCCCAGCGAGAGGAGTTCCTCACCTGACTCGGAATACCGTGCACCTAGGGGGGCAGCTTTTCACAGAAGTCTCGACTCCCTCGATGCCGACGCTTCGAGTGGCCCCGACACCTTCGAACGTGTTCAAAGTCTCGAAGAATTCGATTATGGCAGACGTTATCACCCGGCCTCGTCATCCTCGGCCGAACTTCTCAACGACACGGATCGCGAGGATTCCGGCATTCACACGGCCGACGTTAGTTGTTCGGTAAGCCAAGCCGACGAACCGGTCGACGAAGAAATCGTGCACGCAACTACTATTATCGAAGAAAACCAGAGGATCTTCGAACGATCGAGGCTACTTCTTGTTCAACTTCGTCGCCAATTCAAGATAATATTATCGTTACGACGAAGTCGAGCACCGTTGCCAACGAGTCTACGACGACTGTCGCCAATCAGCAAGAAGCAGTAGCAACTAAGGTAGGATCAAATCATATTGTTTTATATATATATATATATGCTTTTTTTACCTGTTCTGCCCACCCCCACTCCCCTAAAGTCATCTTCTTCTTCTTCTTCTTCTTCTTATCGCATTTACTACCTCGAGGCTTATATTTTATTTGTACGATTGATTTATTTATCGTTCAAATTCGAACACACGCAAATATTATCCTACTAGCCCATGATGGTTATTTCTAATTAACAAACCACGACGTTTAAATTAATAACCGTATATAAACTTATCTCTTAAATTTATTTATCATTTTGTTTTTCTATTAATCCGTTCGTTATTCATTGGGTATATGGTTTATTGGTACAATCTGGTGTATACATTTTTAATTTCTTAGGATACTGCTGATACTTCTTCTGGGGAACGGTCGACTAACAAATCATGCCCGCATATGCAAGTAGAAGTTAATACTAACTCTAATACAACACTACTACCCACGGCGAATAATCGTCCGATCGTCTATCAAAGTCCCAGAGTACCCCCACGAAGAACACCACCCGAAACACTTCCTAAACCGAAGCTAAACCTTTTAAAGGATCATCCTATAGATCCCGCCATCGACAATAATAACGAAACTTTACCCATTTCCAAAGATACGGAAGATCAAAATTCCACCTGTCCCATTTCCGTCGATGAAAATCCTTTGACATCAACACCTTCGAACATTTCTTTGGAATCATCATCATCATCAACCAATACCAACACTTGTCCTTCAATTCAAGACACTTCGAAGATTACACGAACAGCCTCGAAAATCCCAACACCGCTTCCTCGTAAAACAGTGCCTACTAAATCATCAACAACTAGCTTGATATCATCTGCTAGTCCACCAACAACGTCACCAACTACTCCCAAACTCCAACCATCATCATCATCATCATCATCACCGTCATCATCGTCATCGTCATCGTCATCGTCTTCGTCGTCTTCGTCGTCGTCGTCGTCGTCAACGTCAAAAACTCGAACGTCGTCCAATCAAAATCCTAAAGCTTCGGAAATCCCACTCCCAGTTAATTCTAATTCATCTAAAATATCATCATCGTCATCATCTTCTCCTACAACTACTTCTTCTACTTCTTCTACTTCTACTTCTACTTCTACTTCTTCTTCTTCATCATCCTCACCTACATCCAACACGGATCACCACCACCAATCAACGACAACGATCGACGAGGATACAATAATAATCCCTTTCGACGAAAGACGACGAACGGTTGTGGAAATTTGCGAAAAGGTGGTGGTACCCCAAGGAAAAATACCCGGGACACCATCGGTAACACCATTCATCACGGTGGATCGCGTTAACGAGAAGCTGAATTCAACCATGGCCGAGGTTAGGATCGAACAACGACGTAACAACGCTTTCAAAAAATCTTAAAGATAATTATCGTTATTATTATTATTATTATTATTATTATTGTCCAGCCAGTGATTACTCCTATATATATATATATTTTCATTATTTATTTCGGCTATTTTCGATTAGAAGCACATAGGCTCTTTTTCTTTTTTTTTTCTTTCTTTTTCTTTCTCTCTTTCTCTTTTTTTCTCTCTCTCTCTCTCTTTCTTTATCTATCTTGTTCTGTACTTCGCTATAAAAAAAAACTAGCTCTCTAAGTAACCATACGAAACGAAATCTATAATGTACATATTAATTACATATGTGTATTTTATTTATAATTGAAAACGTATATACAGAATTATATTAAATCGATAACTAATTGCTAGATGAAATAATCTTTATTTCATTAAAAAGAACAAAATACTTTAATGTTTCATATAAAATATCACACGTGGAAAATAATGGGGAATTTTTCTACTGCTGTGACATATTTTATATGAAAGATTTTGGTTACTTATATTTCTTTTTTTTTTCAATAAATGAAAATGCAAAATTATTCCATACTAGAATTAGTGATCGTTCAAACTCTGTATGCATGTATATTTAACACACATATATCACGTAATAATAATAATAATTATTACTATTATTATTATCATCGTCATATATTTAATATAAATTCGTAATTATATATATCCTTACGATATGTATATTTATAATAATAATAACAATAACAATAACAATAATAATAATAATAATAAAGAAGCGAAGAAGTTTCTACATAAAAATTATCTTATATTAAATATTACTTTTTATTAATTATTATCATATATCATCATTATTATTATTATATTCTAGTATTCTAGAATCTCGTATGCACAAATTGACAAAATTGAATTAACACACATATTATGTACAATTTATTTCATTGTTTCGTATGGGACGTTGCTAATAATCGCAATAATTAAAATTAATAATTTATTATATCGAAAAGAAAGTTTCACGTATAAAGTTCTACTTTATCATGGGCTGAGAATAAAACGTACAACAAATGCAGAATCATATAGATACGTCATTTGATTTTTATACGTAACATTTGTTTAACGATTAGAAAAAACGATGATATAATATATTATATCGTTTAAACTTCTTTATATCCACTCGTGCCAAGTAAAAAAATCCAATCGCGAACGAATCAAACGAACAACAAAAGGCCGGCCTATTCGTTTCAATTTTCATTCAATTTTTCCCACTGCCCCCTCCTACTCGTTTATTTAATTTCTTTTCTCGAATGATAAAAATTATATTTATACGAATTAGAAGAAAAAGCGAGGAAAAGATATAATAATATAATAATAATAATAATAATCCTCGATGTGAAAAATTACTTTCAACTTATTTACAGATAAACGTATGAAATCTTGCATAAACCAGAAAAAAAAGAAAAAAAAAAGGAAAAAAAAATAAATAAAAAACAATCTTCGAAGAACGGTTATTGTTATACGATGTTAAGATTTAGAAAACTATTACCATAGATTATCTTGTAATCGTTATAATATATATATATCGATTTTTAAACAAACATACGATCTGTCGAGACGACGACAACAATAATTCTTGATACGCAATAATAAGTGGTGGGTAATGTGCGTTTAAAAATTGTAGCAATTATTGTGCGTGGGAGTAAAAAAAAGTATGAGTTCGAGAAAATATATATATATATATATAAGTCATATTTGGGCAATGACGAAAAGAACTAAAGAAAAAAAAAAACAAACGAACAACAGCAACTATGATAAAATGAACTTGGAAAAAAATGAAAAAAAAAAAATATGAAATAGAGTTATCCAAAAATGGTCTTTCGCAATCACTATGATCGTATAACCGAAAACCAAATTTCGTTTCCCCCTCTCAACGCACTAATCCTCTTCTCGACAACATTTTATTTTGATTTTTTTATTTTCTCGAAAAGACGACCACTTAAACACACTTGATCGGCTTAATAACAAACAATATATGCGTTAAAAAAATATTAATCATCTCTGATTCGTCAAATAAATCATATTATCTTTCTCACGCCATACATTGATCGATCTTATCACGAACATTTTAAAATTACATTAAAAATATTCATTAGAAATAATTCATTATTATAAATGGAGTCATGGGGTTGTTTTTTTATTTTTTTTTTTTTTAAATAGATTCCTTCAATTGCCGGCCAATTAAGTGAAGTGTCGTCTTGGAGAATGAAATTCAAATTGATATTAACTTTTTTTCTTTTTCTTTGTTAGATCTTTTAAATCGTGTAATTCGTATTACATTAAGGATGATTATACATCGTTACATTTTTATTCCCCTAATGACACACATACGAAACCAAATGTTCTATTGCTATCTCCTTTCTTTCTTTCTTTCTTTCTTTATTTATTTATTTACTTCGTATATACGTATAGAGACACACATACACACACACACACACACACATATACGAGTGTAGTATGCATTCATCATCGTCAGTTGCAAGTTCAATACGTGCACAAAGTACGGTCAAAGTGTTGCGTCCTCGTGACATCGGAATCAAAGGTCGCGTAACCCTAACTCCACACACTTTTTTCTTTTTTATTCTTTATTATTATTATTATTATTATTATTATTATTATTATTTAAAGCAGTGGTTTTCAAACTTTAACCAATAGACTCGAACGCGTTATAAAATTAAACTAAATTGAATGAAATTAAATATTATACTTATTTTTCTTCCTTTCAAACAATATAATAATTTATAATCGATTGAATAATAAATATAATATATTAATATAATTAATAATTTATAATCGATTGAAATATTAAATGAAAAATTAAACCCGATCGGTAAATAAAACGAATAATCGTTAGGATTAACGATAATTATCATCGTTCTTTCGAATAATATAAAATACCATCGCCAAAAACAAAATGTATAGAGTATGAAAACCACTGATTGCAAATGAATGAAAAAAAACAAGAATACTATAAAAAAGCGAAGTATAATAAAAATCGTAAAACGTGCGATGATCATCGTCTACTTCAGCCGAGCAAATTCCATGACACGAACTTTACACCATCATACGTGTACCACCCTGTTCATAATTTTTTTTTCGGAAATTTTTCTCTTATCTATATTCTTCTACTTCTTCTTCTTCTTCTTCTTCTTCTTCCTCGGCAAATCGATGTCATCGGCGTTGCTGTATAATCGCTCCTCCTACGAAGCTGCGTAGAATTCTCCTCGTAAGCTTGGGTGTGTATAGAAACTCGTGATAATTCGAGGTAAGGTGGGCATTATTTCATTGCTTCTTTGCCAGCTTTTTTTGCCGTCATTTTGTTGCCCCCAATTACCTCCCACCACCACCCACTCACTCCTCTATCGTATATACTTAACCATAATCTTCGTTACCATAATCTTATGTTGGAAAAATGACTGTACCACCACAACAACCCATATTGTTTTCTTATAGACACCACTCTACCTTTTATTCGTTATATAAATATATATATATAAATATAGTATAATAATATATTATATAATATATAATATTTATTGTGTATTAATATAATATAATACTAATATTAATATAATATAATATTAATATATTATATTAATATAATATTTATGTATTAATATAATTATAATTATATTATTATAATTGTATTATAATATTATATAATTATATTATATAATATTATATTATATATATTATATTAAAATATTATCTATATTATAAATATAGTATATATATATATATATATAAATAAAATAATACTTAAAACAATCTGCCAAAATTTATTCGACTATTTAAAACGTTCATTTATTCTTCTGCACGGATTGTTTTATATATATATATATATATATTTTTTTTCTATCTCTTGTATTATTTATTTAAATCTTCTCTTACTTATTGTTTTTATTCTTTTCTTAACTTTTTTGAAATTTGTTTTCCTCCAGAACTCGATCGTTAAAACATTAGCACCTGCATTTCCTTTTTCTCATACCATAACTCTTTTCTACCCCTTGGAAAATATAAAGCATGGCGTTAGACCATCACCACCATCACCACCACCATAGTCGCCTACCCCTTTTACGATTCGTTCCACCACGTTGCTTTCTCTTAAAATGTTTCCAAACCATCGCCTTCCTGGAATGTTGAAACGCTTCTTATGAATTATTTTCACCGAGCCAAATCGAAAGTATTTCACCGTGCGAATACAAATATTTTTATAGTTTGCTTGGTAGATAAAACAAAAATAAAATAATAATAATAATAATGGTCCGGATGAAGATGAATTTTTGTTTTCTTAATTCATCATTGTCAACCGTAATCTTTTATTTACGAACATTACCAATAATTTAATCGTTAAATTGAATAATATTGATCATTATAATATCATAAATAATATAATGATTTCAATTTGAATTTTCTAATTGAATTGTTTACCATTTCGTTAGAAAATTATTTAGATTATCAACAAAGTAATCGTCTACTGGCTGCGAAAAAAGAAAAGAAAGTCAAAAGATAAAGTATTATTAAAACGCGGAATAACAATTATTATTATTATTATAATAATTATTAACGTGATGAATTTTAAAATGAAAAAAAGAACAAAAAAATTATCAATGCCATATGACGCGCGTACGTCATCACATTAGATGACGATAATAATAAAGAATGTTCTTATCTTGGGAGAGTGTGGACACTCTCGAATTCTTCTTCTTTTTTCTCTTTTTTAAACGATAAAACGTAAATAATTTCTAGAAATTTTTTTTTATCCTCAATACGATTAACACGAGAAAAAATAATATACGCGTTGAAAAGATAAAAAGTCACATTATAATTGTACTCGAATTATTTCCAAATAAATTTCATTAAAATTTCGTATACGATTAAACAAACCGAGGGGTGGGGAGGGGTGGGAGGGGAATGTACAGATTAGATTAGAATTCTTTATCGCGATAGGTGAACAATATTTTTTTTGTATCAATGGTTTTGTGTCATCTATCCAGGAACACCAACTACTACTACAACGCAGTATTCGTTAAGATACCGTCTTTATAGTATTATAACACTTATTCACAAATTTGTACATATACCAATTTATACGAAATATTTAGAATCGTAATCAAATCATTTGTAAAAAAAAAGAAAATTTTTTTTATTGAGTTTCCACGTGCATGTGTGTATTTATCTTTCCAGTAAGTAAACAACTCTAATATTTGAACTAACAAAATTGGTCCCATAGACAATTAACGATTGTATTCTGGCTTTGACACGTATTAGGTATAGCATGTTCATAGTTATATTAACATAATTGTACGACAAATTTTGCAACGATCGATATTATCAATGTTATTTATTGTACGAACGATTTATTGAAATTCTCTCAGAATATTTTGATCAATTTATATAATACAGCAGTTTACTGTGTTATAAATTGATCCCCAAAAAAAAAAAATACTTTATATGGGAAATTTTATACAATACTTGGGAATATATACATATATATATGTATAACGGAGCAGAGTTTGAAAACTAACTCGAATTACCACAAAACAAATTCGACGTGATCTTTCATCCGCGACCGATGTTACAAATAAAATCAGTGTTTCTCAAATCTGAATAAATTCGCTATAATACTATTGGACATATTTATCGTTAGGAATTATCATCAATAAATTATTAACAAAAATTTGTCTTATTTATCGAAACGTGTTCATATAATTGTATTATTAAAACGATCGTATAAATAATAATACGTGCGTGATATTTCGCATTATATTTTTATAAATAACAAATTTTATTATGCATTATATTTTAATAAATAAAAATAAAAAGAAGAAGAAAAATAATTACAAGTGAAAAGGGAAACGAATATTGTGTAATTAATAAAATTAGGTAGAATTCTTGCACATTGAGATTTATTCTTTTAAATTTTCATTATCGTATATATTATCAAAAAATAGAATTATAATAATAATAATAATGGGATAAATATAAATGACGTTTGAGAAACTCTGCTTCGAAGTATATATATATAAAGTGTCTTCACTTGAGCGGTGTTGTGTGTTGATTTGCATAGAATGTAGCGTTGCAAAATTCGTCTAGTGCACTTTAGAAATAAGCCAGGGATTTCGCGTTCGTTTTAATATAAATAAATATTATATCTTTTGAACATCCAACCGGGTCTCAACAGGAACCAATAATCTTCATGGAGAAAGAAAACGATGAGGAAAAGAAGAACAACGTTGATACGATTTGCCAGACAACAACAACAACAACAACAACAAGTAATAGTAATAGTACAACGATGACTGATCGTGAAGAACGAGAACCTATCGAGAATCTATCGATAATTACGAAACTCGAAACAACTATGACTAATCCTACTATTACTACAACAATTACAAATACTATTACAAAGAATTCCACTGAAGTGATGACGATAGATACACCTGATTCACCTACTTCACCAATACCAATAATAATTGGACTTGAAAGGCCAACTTCCTTGAACTTCAATAAAACTGAAATCTCAAACATCGATGCGATTAATTGTCTCAGTCCGGTCTCACCTCAACAGGTAATTAATTCATGAAAAATAATACTCGGATAATTATTTGATTCGACGTTTTTCGACGTATCGATTTAAACAAAATTATTTCGGATAATATATATTATTATTATTATTATTATTATTATTTGTTAAGAATATTTGAACTTGTATTATACAGTTTTTACCGTTGAGTTTGTCGAACGACGAAGAAATAGTGACTGGTTTAGCTTTTCCATTGGGTCCACCAACCACTATCGAGCCACCTAAAGAAAAGCCACCACCACCTCCTGTTGATGATATCAGTGATGAGGAAACACTACCTGTGGAACCTCTAAAAAGATTGAACTCAACTAGGAGAATAAAGAAAGAATTACGAACGAGGCGGTCGGATTTTCTGGGAATCGAAGGAGTACGTTTTGTAAATTTTGTCAAAGATTTTTATTTTATAATTTAAACGACAATAACAAAAAATATATATAAATAAATATTACGAGCATACGAATCGATTCAAAAAGTTCGCGTGCATTTAAAAAATAAAATAAAATAAAATAAGAAGTACGTTTAGTAAATTTGTTAAAAATTTTTATTTTATAATTTAAACAACTACAAAATATATATACATAAATATTACGCGCATATGAATCGATTCAGAAAGTTCGCGTGCATTTAAAAAATAAAATTAAAATAAAATCAAATAAAATAAAAATAAAATCAAATAAAATAAATAAATCAAATAAAATAAAATAAGGAGTACGTTTAGTAAATTTGTTAAAAATTTTTATTTTACAATTTAAACAACTACAAAATATATATAAATAAATATTACGAGCATACGAATCGATTCAGAAAGTTCGCGTGCATTTAAAAAATAAAATCAAAATAAAATAAAATAAAATCAAATAAAATAAAATCAAATAAAATAAAATAAGGAGTAGGCTTTGTAAATTTGTTAAAAATTTTTATTTTACAATTTAAACAACAATAACAAAATATATATAAATCAATATTACACGCGCATACGAATCGATTCATAAAATTCGCGTGCATTTAGAACATAAAATAAAATAAAATAAAATAAAATAAAATAAAATAAAATAAAAATAAAATAGGTGAACGACGATGACTTGGAAAGGGAATTAACGTTGATGAAGCCACCAGACATGGCAGCAATTCTCGCCGAAGAGAGACGTATCGAACAACTGCATCGTCGTTCTTACGACACTGACAGTAATTACGAGCAGGATTCTAGCCACGAGAGGGATTCCGGAGTCGAACTGGGACACGTTGAAGACTGGACGAAACAACCTGTCAGCCCAGACATGTCCCAGCACAGTCGACAAAGTAGCGAACCTTTTGGCGCCAGTGTGACCTCATCCGAGGAAGATGAGATCACCAAGAAGGAAAGAGAGATCATTGAGGTTTTAGAAAAAGAGGAACAATGGCGATACGGAAACAATCACGAACGCAACAGGTAATTTTTCTTCCCCTTTACCATCATTCCCGAGTCCTATTTGTTTTATGTCAATGTGTGTGGGTGTATGTGCCTGGCATTATTTTTATTTTTACGTTAACAGCGATTTGGGAGAAAAATTGGCGCACAAATTGCGCGAATTGGAAGAAGAGAAGATGCAATTGGAACGCGAGAGAGCACAGGAAGTTGTGTTGCGTAGGCAGGAAGAGAATTTACGGAAGAATGAGGACAACGTGCTGCGTAAACAGGAAGAAACTCTACGCAAACAACAGCAACAACAACAGCAGCAGCAACAACAGCAACATCTCTCTTATCATCATCACCATCATCATCACCAGCGTCATCATCATCAAGATGATGAAATCAGACAACAACAGGAAGCTGCTGCTGCCGCTGCTGCTGCTGCTGCTGCTGCTCGTATTGAGATTGAAACTAAACTGGTCGAAGTTACGCGGCAGGAAGAGGAACGTCGTATCCAAGCTGAACAACAGTTGAGAATTCAAAACGAGATCGAAGAGAAGGAAAGAAGAGCAGCAGCTGCTGATGTACGACGAAAGGAAGAAATACGAATTCGAGCTATGGAAAATCAAATTCGCGAGCAAGAGGTGAGAGATGAGGTGTTTTTGTAAATTTGATAATATAATTAAACGATAGACGAATAAGATTTGGATTTGAAAATATTCATTGGTTCCTACTTTGTTTTTTTTTGTCTTATTTGCACGTTAAAAAATTGCTTCATGTAGTATTCAAATGAAAGAATATATAAATATATATCTTTTCGTTCGTGCTTTGAAGATATTTTTCTACTAATAATACACATAACTGCACCATGTATAATAGATTGCACATTGAATTATTCAGCATATAAAAATAAATGAAATATTTGATAGACGCGAATTTTGATTAAGCATGACACGAGTGTTTTAACTCTACGAACACTTAAAACGACATTTATTCCTACTTATTCACAGAACAAGATATTGGTTGGTGCTGGGTTGAACAACCACGAAGATGAATTTGCTTCTGGGGTAAGGGATTGATCGATCGATTGATTTATTATATAAGCTCTGGTAGTATTTTATTTTATATATTAATTCGCGTGACATGTTGCGTAAGCTTTTTTATTTCAAACGTATATTTAACGAAAGGAAAACTTGTGTGTGTGTTTTATTAAAACATTGTGTTGTTCCGGTTCGTTCAGGAAGTATTACGCGTCGAAAGAGAATTACTTCAATTGGAACAAGAGGAATTGAAGAGACAACGAAACAATCTCGCTTATCGCGAACAAAAACAATTGAAATTGGCGGAACAATTACAGGAACAGTGGAAATCTTTGCAAGACGTAGCTCATCATGGTTCATCTAACATTTCCCAACAATACAAGCATCAGCCAGCCGTAAATTATAGATCGTCTATGCCGAACCTTCAACTACAGGATGCTCAAAGAAGAAGACCACCACCACCACCAATACCATCCAACAAACCGTTACGTCACGTTGAACAAAGACAAAGAGACGTGACTATCAGGTGAATAAATTGTCACCAATTATATTTTATAAAACATCGAACGAGCAAACAATGCGAAACAAAACAGTTAACACTAGATTTATGAATTCAACCAATTTGATCAAATTTAAATATTAATTCCTCCCTTACTCCTCCCACTATTCAACTTCTTCATTCAAACAATGCTTGTAAATCTTTTAACAAAATAATAAACAAAATATTCGTAAATCTAGTGTTAAATATAATAAACCAAATTATTATTATTACTACTACTACTACTTCTAAGTTTTTTTGTTTTTTTTTTTACGTAATGACGTAATTACGATAGAATTGGAAATAACGTATAAAACAAATTAGATCTCTCATGCTCTATATATTTTCTAACTACAGGAATAGTCGTGTACCATCGGCTGATTCTATACCGCAACAAGTGGACGCATCATTGCGACATAGTTCTTCTGCAACGACACTTTCATGCCATGGTGGTCAACAAATGACTAGGCAAACGTTGCAAGCACTTAGCGCTGCACCTAGACCAAGAATTGTTCAAGGAGATCAATGGGTCCAACGAAGGAAAAGCGACGTACCTAGAGGCGTTCATGATTTCAATTATCAACACTGGCTCATTCAAGTAAGTTTTTCTTTAACATTCAATCTTATATGTATAAACAAATATACATCTTACTTTTCTTCAAAATGTATGAACAATTTGAAATATATCAATTTGTCTAATTTACTTTGAAAATATTAATTGTAATAATGAAACATGCATGAAAATTTTGGGGGTTCATTCTATAATATTTATTATATATATTAAATATTATATTAATATTATTATGTAATTAGTATGTATTATTAATTAATATTATTGATTTAATAGATAATTTAGAAATATGATATTAGTTTATTATAATATTATGAAATATATTATTATATTATATAAATAGATAATTTATAAAAATTATATTAAAATTATTATATTAAATTTTTAATATAAAATTAAATTTATTTATACAAATTTTTTAATATAAAAATTTAATATAACATTATATTAAATAGTATATAATACTATTATTATATTAAATTAAATATTGATATTATATGCTATGATTATTATTTATTCTGTTTCATAGGAAGCAGAACAACGGAGAATTCATGAGAAAAATCAGAGATCACCTGCACGAAAATCTCAACCGCACGTGACCGGAACATCCGTACCTTATGCTGCTGCTCCGACACGGTCGGATAGCAAGCCGTTACCAGATTCCATTATACAAACTCTTACTCAAAGAGTACAGAACAGAGCACAGGAAAAACCACTGTCTCCGAGAAGAAGGTAAAATCACACGTTATCTCCTCATTTTTGTTACTTTAACATTTTGTTCAATTAATTCATCATCGTTGCATTACTAAAATACAATTATTGTAGATTTTTAATATTCCTGATTGTTATTTTATTTTTTTTTTTTAGATTAGAACATAGTACCAGTCAAGAACATATTCCTCTTCAGCATTCTAACACGAATCAACAATTAACGTTACAACCAAAATCACAACAACCGCAATCCGTTAACAATACCGATAATCAAGAGAAAATGTTGAGCGTCAGTGGAAAAAAGAAATGTTCCCATTGCGGAGATGAGTTAGGTAAATGGAAAAACAATTCATAAATAATAATTAAATATAGTATAAATATAAATAATATATAAATATTATTTATATAATAATAAATATAAATAAATAAATAAATATAATAATAATATATAATTAAATAATTAAAATAAAGAATTTTTGTTGTTGTTTAAACACTTTGACTGTCACCCACAGTGGTGGTGATAATAATTGTTGACAAAATGCTTACAATTCACTATACCTTCGCTTCATTATTATTTTATAAAATAAAATATAGAACGTGTTGTAAAATAGTTCAAACAATTTATGAATCATGCTTAACGAAACTGTACTCTAACAGAACAACTACCGGAAGAAGAAACAAAATTGATTATTACAACAACATGGTGGCAGTCAAAGTGTTTGAAATCATGTTGGATATAAAAAAAATCAAATTTCAAATTGGATATGATTTTTTTGGATAGGTCGAGGAGCTGCTATGATAATCGAGAGTCTACGTTTGTTCTACCACATGGAATGCTTCAAGTGTTGTGTCTGTCACGTACGACTCGGTGACGGATTAATGGGAACGGACGTACGCGTTCGAAACCACAAACTCCACTGCCATAACTGCTACTCCAGTGACGACGGTACTCACACTTAAAACTCTACCTAGTATTATTCCGTACAGTTTAAGATTAGGTAAATGTCGTGTTCTAACGTGCGTGTACGAGAGAACGCCAAGAAAATAAATAAATATAATACACTTGATAAAAAAAAATCGGGAAGTGCATAATGCAGCGTCATGCAACCAAGACAACGATATATAAATCAAATCAAATCAAATCAAATCAAATCAATGAAAAAAATTATGAACAATAAAGAATATAAGAAGAAAAGAAAAGCAACAACAACAAAAAATACAAATAAAATTCAATTGTATAGTAGTGCAATATACATATATACATATATATAGTGATAATAATAACATTAATAGTAGTAATAGTAGTAGTAGTAATAGTAGTGTAGTAGTAGTTAATTATATTAATAATAATAGTAGTTATTGGGCTAAATTTAAACATCGTTGTCTCGTGCGGCATGTCCTGCATGGCCCCCGCTCACCCCCCCCAACCCCCATTTAACAATATCTCCTATAATTCGTTCACTCTTCATCCTTGCGTTCCATTTTCAGGTGTCAAGTTCAGCTGCGTGTAGAAGCGCGCACGGGGCTAATGGATCTGTGCAGACTAACTTGAATATAGCGTTCTCCCGGCTATATTTTTTAAGTTTTGTGTGTATACGTGTCTGTGTGCGTGTCTGTGTGCGTATTTGTGTATGTAGTTAATCGTTTAAGTAGTTAGCTAGGCTAACCCGACAATTTCGCGACAAGTTTTGTTCGCGTGTGTACATATTACATACATATATACGTATATTTATAAATAAATAAGTAGGCAGATAGATAAATAGATAAATGAATAGATATATATATATATATTATCTTTCGTAAATGAAAATTGTTTGAAAAAAAAAATGTTAGAATCAGCTCTGCGTTATTCATCGTCGTCATAATTATCTCGCTCGATTCACCTGTTGATTAGAAAAGTATTTTGGCTGATTAGACAATTTTTTGGGAGAGCATTTTTTTATTCCACATAATAAAATAATAATAATTCATCGATTTGTGTTTCCAAATTATTAACCACAACGTGCAAGGAAATAGAAAAAAAAAAAACACACGTGTTTTGTAAATAAATTGTATTTATGTAAGTAGCATATATATAGTCGGTTAAGGAATTAATTAAAGGAACAATTGTTGTACGCGATATCATCAGATCATCCCTGGCATACGAATATTAAAATAATAAATGATAAGAAAATGATCTTATGTTGTTCGCGTGTAATCCGTCAAAAATATTATATATTCATGGCATTGTACATTTTTTGTAATATATATATACTTGATATTTATGAGATCATTTTTCTCTGATAACATATTAGCTAAGAGATGGTAATTCACTTTATCGTTGATGTTTATTCAAGAACGAAACATCTTATTATTAAATATTTAATATTATGGAATATTAATAATAATAATAATAATAATAATAATAAACAATAATAAATAATAAACAATAATAATAATAAAAATAATAATAATAATATTAATAATAATAATAATAAATAATAATAATATTAATAATAATTATAATTATAATTATAATAATAATGCCTAAAATCAAATCGAAAATAATAATTAACCTTCGTACGTGAAAATTATTTCTTTTTCCTTTTAGATTTTTTTTAATAACGTTTACGGAATACGGCGAATTAACATTTAAAGTGTACCCAAATACGATCGCTAATGAAGTCGTGCTTGTTTTGCGTTTTCTTTTGTTTGTTCTTTTTTGTTTCTTCTCCCTTTCCTATTTCCTTTTTAAAAAAACAAATAAATAAAGAAAATTCTTATAAAACTTGACAGCAGCAGAGAGCACACCTTCTTCATGCGATCGTGTACAAAAGTACACGGATTTACCATTGTGAAATATTGTAAATGTCCTCCTTTATTATAAACGTGTAATTTTATATTATCACAAAGAATAAATGTTTATTATAGTGAAATTATATACTATATCTCTTGTTATATTTTATTTTCCCCTGTAAATCCTTATGTATATATCCTTTATAATAATAATAAAAAATAATAGAAGTTAATGCGATGGATGTTATTAAATAGTTACCGTATATAAATGCAGTACATTACTATCTGACTGTTTTAAAATTATCAGCTGCATATAAAGAAAGTTCGTATGTTTTACGTAAAGATTCCTTAATTATTAAATTATAATTTTTCTTAAAAATATATTTTAAATACTTAAACTTTAACATTTCACTCAAATATGAATGACTATGAAGACGATTATTTAATTCAAACGGTGAACAAGTAAGCTATTCGAGTGAGCCACTATAGTGGCCATCGACCTGGAAAAAATAATCGCAAAAGCCACTATAGTGGCAGGCCCGCTAAGGGCGATATCGGTAATTGCAGTGCTCTACCTTTATCCATCGACCGTCGGTAATAGTAGACTTAAAAATTTTTTTACTCTACGTCGGTAATATTTTGTATTTAGGTTCCTGACGGTCAATATTATAAAACTACAAACTCTCATTAAAAACGGTCGATGTTTTAAAAATAGGAAAGTTACCGACAGTGGTAGTTACCGACCACTGTCGGTAATAGCCGACTTAAAAATTTTTTTACTCTACGCCGGTAATATTTTGTATTTAGGTTCCTGACGGTCAATATTATAAAAGTACAAACTCTCATTAAAAACGGTCGATGTTTTAAAATTTACCGACAGTGGTAGTTACCGACTACCGTCGGTAATAGTTGACTTAAAAATTTTTTTACTCTACGCCAATAATATTTTGTATTTAAGTTCCTGACGGTCAATATTATAAAAGTACAAATTCTCATTAAAAACGGTCGATGTTTTAAACTTTACCGACAATGGTCGGTAACTACCACTGTCGGTAATAGTTGACTTAAAAATTTTTTTACTCTACGCCAGTAATATTTTGTATTTAAGTTCCTGACGGTCAATATTATAAAAGTACAAACTCTCATTAAAAACGGTCGATGTTTTAAAATTTACCGACAATGGTCGGTAACTACCACTGTCGGTAATAGTTGACTTAAAAATTTTTTTACTCTACGCCAGTAATATTTTGTATTTAGGTTCCTGACGGTCAATATTATAAAAGTACAAACTCTCATTAAAAACGGTCGATGTTTTAAAAATAGGAAAATTACCGACAGTGGTAGTTACCGACAGTGGTAGTTACCGACGCTCGAAAAGATAAAAGTAGAGCACTACAATTACCGATATCGCCCTTAGCGGGCCTGCCACTAAAGTGGCTTTTGCGATTATTTTTTCCAGGTCGATGGCCACTATAGTGGCTCACTCGAGTAGCTTACTTATTCACTGTTAGAATTAAATAATCGTCTTCATAAGTCAATCATATTTAAGTGAAATGTTAAAGTTTAAGTATATATATATATGTAAAATATATTTTTAAGAAAAATTATAATTTAATAATTAAGGAATCTTTACGTAAAACATCATTTTTTTCTTTTCCCTCCATCAGATAATATAATATGATAAAAAGTCATCGTGTTTTACTTTATTTTTTCATATTTTTTTTTCTTCCTCGTTCAGCGGACAGACACAACGAACGTTTTTTTTAAAAAAACGTTAATTACAAAGACGGATTTGCAGAAACTTACTATTACGAGATATCGATGTATATACTTATTTACGTATTATACTCGGAATACAATGTGATAATATATATATATATATATATATATTATCAAAAGTGCAGTCTACATTTACATATTTATATAAAAAAAAAAATCAGTATAACAGTGCAGAGAAAGTTCATAAGCTTCGCACTTCTGCCATTATGTTTTCTAATCTTATCATTCCATTTTTCTTTTTATTGTTATTCGTGTAATAATTATTAATAATAATAATATTATATATGCATGAAATATTAGAAAGTATTTTTGTAATTTATGTATGATGTATATATGTATATATATATATATATATATATATATATATATGTGTATATGTAAATAAGGATTAATAAAGTATTTCCTTATTCCTTTTTTTGTTTTACCATAATTTTTACCCTGTGTGCATATGTGTTCCTTTTTTCTTATCCTTTTGTTCTTTTTTCTTTTTTTTCTTGAAACACGTATAGGTTTCCTTTTTTGTCTTTTCAATATATCATTACCCTTACACGAATTAATTAATTACGCAAATTAATAATAGACGAATAATTCATTTGATCATTATCTTTTTTGCTTTTGTGTATATATATTATAATCTCTTCGAATAAATATCTTTTTTCTTTTTTTCTTTTTCGTTTGGTTATTTTTTAATCATCCACAGATTTAGCCTGCATCTGACAGTCAAAAAAATTGCAATTTCATTAATTAAATTTTCTTACGTGCTAATCGAAAACCTAACGCGTCGAAAGGCAATAAGTTTTTCGAAAGAATAAAACAAGAAAAGAAAAGAAAATTATTATTATTAATAATAATAATGAAAAAATAAATTTATCATAAACGTGTCATTAGTGTGTCGTGCTCTGTTCGAAACACACGCATGCAAATTTCACGCGCACGCATGCATGCACGAAAGCGAATAATAATAATAATAATAATAATAATAATCATTATATAATATTATTATTATTAGTATTTATATATTATAAATAATAATTATAATTATATAAATTCATAACGCGATATCTCAATTATAGATAAATTCTAATCCTCGTTGATCAGTGCAAACTTTGCTTTCTCTACAGTGTGTCGCTAATAATTTCATACAATATAACAATAATTATATTTACAAATGTGAATAATGAAATTAAATTAAATAAAAGAAGAAAAGAAAAAGATAAATAAAAAATAAGTAAGTAAAATAATAATTGGATTACAAGAAGTTAGGCCAAAGCGAAGAAAATAAAACGACTTAAATTGTCGTGAAATATTGTATATCTTATAAATACATATACACACATACATATATAATATATGTATATATGTATAACACCTATTAACGTATGTGTAGGCTAAAAATGAAATAATTATGATAAAAGAGACAAAGAAGCAGTTTCTTAAATAATTATGTTTTTTCTTTTTCTTTTTTTTGTTGTTGTTGTTGTTGTTGTTGCTGTTTCCCATTATTTTTCTCACGTTGTAGCATCGAAATTTAGGCGATATATTTCTTGTTCCAAACGACGATTTTACTTACGTATAAAGAAGTTATTATCACATCCTAGGGAAGGTCACTGTTAAGGAACGAGTTATCCGGGCATTAATCTTTTCTCTTATGGTTTTTGTGTTTTTTTTTTAATCGTTTGTTCAGTACTTTTTTTCTTTTCTCTTTTCTCTTTTCTTTTCTTATTTTATTTTATTTGAATTTTCTCTTACAAGTACTCCCGATTACCTCGTTCGGTCTCAGTTTCAACAATCTGCAATCGTTTAAAATGAAATTCATTGAAGAAGGAAATAAAAATTCAATCTGCTCTTTTCTCTATCACGAATATACGATATATACTATATGTTATAATTAAAAATGTATAATATATAATATTGCTAATAATAATAATAATAATAATAATAATAATAATAATCATCATTCGTCGCTAATAATCGTCGATTATACACGCTTAATTGTAAAATTGCAAATCATTGGAAATTATAAATCCCGTGTAAAATGTAATCTCTTTCTCTTTCTGTATATATTGTGCGTCAGATTACACGTTACACACCTTGTTATTCAAATTACATTATTACTTGAATAATATTTAAACGCACGTATATTTATATATGTATATATATATTGTAATTAATATACACATACACGCGAAAGAATGAGAACCGATCCTTGATTTTTATAATATCTTGCTTTTATTTATTTATTTATTTATTTATTTATTTAGTCAGTAAGTTAATTTTCTTTTTGTTTTATTTTTTGTAAATCGAATACATTCATTCTACGAATTCGATCAAAATTTTAATAATAAATTATAACAATAGTCCGCATATAATATTAAATCTCTCAATTTGGAAAGTTAAGCTAACGCGTATAAAACAAAAAATAAAATCAAATCAAATTAAATTCATTCGTTCGTTCGTTCTTTTTTAGGTTTTATCAAACTTGCGCAATTTTCGATCGGTTTACGAATTTATAATCAAGCTTTTCAAGTTAAAAAAATAAGAAAGAAAGATATATTAGCACGATCATTTGTATAAATATATTAGTATATGCGTAATGTATCTAGAATATGTATATGTGTGTATGTGTGTGTGTGTGTCTGTATGTTAATATCATTTATAAATAATCCATCGAAGTAAATTTAAAATTCGATTGAAAAATTATTCGAAATGATGATTATGAAATATTGTTCTTTTCGATTATGGACAGTCATACGTTTATAATTCGTTGTAACTACGTTATATTTTATAAAATATGATACAAATAATGAGAAACGTGCTGCGACGAGTTGATGTACAATTTTTCATCGGTTTTCTTTTCCTTTTTCCTTTTCTTCTTTCTTTCTTTTTTTTTTTATTACTCGATAAAATCATCACGAAATATTATGATTATAAGCATAATTACATCAATTAATTATTGTCTTTCTTTACTCACGAATGAAAAGTCTGTAAAGAATAAATGAATCACGTTTGCATTATCATAATTAAATTAGATGTTGGAAACAAAAAGAAATTCATTAATTTTACGTTAATATATAAAAAAAAAATACGCAAAAATAATGGATTTCTTTCCTCCCTCCAAAAAAATTAATATTATTACTTGTCTTTCTTACAGGATAATTCAAAAGAATTCGACGAACACAGTCAGCAGCACGTTTCCCCATAAAAATTCGTTCTAACGAACATACACACGAGAGGATCTTTCACCTCGTATTTTTATTATAATTTCTTTTTTTCTTTTTCTTTTTTTTTCTATTTTTCCGTTTTTCTTCTTCTCCTTTTTTTTTATTTCTTTCGATAATATCAATAATGCATAGTTAAAAGAACAACACCGATCTATTCGATAATAGTCACTGCTATGAATCATAGGTAATGGTTGACATCCTGCAACGCTATCAATAACTTATGTTAATAGCACGATTATTATTATCCCGGTAATAAAGCGTACGTAGAAAAACGTTAACACACTAACGACACGGTCAACCGTATTATAAATCATTTAAATAACCCCTCCTTCTCACCCCTCCCTCACCCCCGACCCGAAAAAAAAGAAAAGAAAAAAAGGTAATATCACAAGGAAGAGAAAGAAGAAAAGAAAAGGGTGTAGGCAGGGGGGAGGGGGAGAAAGGAAAATAGAGGAAAAAGAAACGTTTTTAAAATGAAAAGCTTGATTATGATAATTTAATAAACGTTGTCAACTACGTGAATGAAATTCCTCGTGATCGTCTGTCTCTGTCTGTATTTTCCTTTTTTTTTTTCTTTTTTTCTCTTTTTTTTTTACGACGATTTTCACGAATAAAATATAATACTTCTTTTTTTTTTTTGCGTTTTCGTAATTTTTTTTTCTTTCCCCACCTACGTTCAATCGAATGTTATTCATATTTTCTTCTCTCACTTCTTTTTTGAAAAAACACCTTCTTCCCCTCCTCATTTATTTTTCCTTTCCTTTTTTTTCTCTCTCTCTCTCTTTGTTTCTTGTATAGGGTGGGTCAAAATTACGCATCGAAAAAGGGATGAAAAACGGTTCGAAGTGTTAAAGTATTTCTTTGAAATAAAACATTGTTACTTTTCTTCTAAAATTATATAGAAAGATGAAGAGAAAGAGAGAGAGACACAGAGAGTTGGAAAGAAAGAGAGAGAGAGAGAGAGAGAAAATACGATGAAGAAGAAAAGGTGTTAAACCCAATTTTTTTTTCTCTGACGTTAAACGAGGAGGAGAGGAGAGTATCGTTTGAACAATAATAATTAGCTGCCTAATATTTAGCGTCTAACATTTTAGACGTAGAATTCTATACCTCGGGTGAATTTGGAGTGGTCGTATTGATATGATCTGGCAGACAAATCCTAAGATCCCGTTCGTCCAACTCACTTTCAGTTTCGATACTAAAACTTCGAACTGGTTGATGATCACCATGCCCGGTCCAACGTTGTTTCCAACTTTCTAGCCTCATGACCTGTGAAAAATATCATCATTTCAAACTGTAACCGTGTTAACAAACGAATTAGTTCGATTACATTCATCATCAAAATCATTTTCATCATCAAAATCATTTTCATCATCATCTTCTTCTTTTTCTTCTTATTCTTCTTGGTCATCTTCTTTTTCATATTATTTGCTCGTTCTCTTTTCAATCATTCTCATCGTCAGTTTATCAAAACAACAAACAACACAAATTTCTTTCATACTCGAGGGTGAGGGTAAGGGAAGAGATGTGGGCGGGTAAACTATATTTTTCCCTTTGTTTTTTCCTAAAAACATGACGCTAAAAATATCGACGACAACGATTATTATATCGTACGATTTTATTTCGTATATAATGATTATTATTATTATATTATTTTTAATGAAAAATTCAAATTCAAATTATTTTAGCGTAATAATACTTGTATTTATTTTATCACACCACACACGATTAAGAAATTAAGAAAATTATTATTATTATTATAATTATATACGAAATAAGAACGAAACGAATGATTATACGATCATCCCCCTAAATGATTATGTATATTAAATAATATATCTAATTGTAAGATATATGAACAAACGAAAGTTTTAGGATAATTTTTGATTCTGATTCTCCTACGAATTGATTTTACGTACATACATACGTGTTTTATATTATCTACTCGATTAAACAATGGCAATGACGCAAAATAGTGCAAGAAACAACAACAACAACAACAACAACGACGACGACGACGACGATGCATGCGACTATTATTATTATTTGTGTATGAACAACTATGCAACGACATTCCTTATGCTTATGATTTATTTTAAAAAGCATTGGCTTAAGCATTATTATCGATCTAATAAACTAATTACGATAAAGAAACGTGATAATATAATTATTCGTGCGAATGTTGAACGATACGATTTAAAATAAAATTAATATATTGAAATTAGAAATGAGAAAACACAATGATACGAAATAGAAAAATAAAAACAATATGAAAGATAAAGAAACGTGTTAAATATATATATATATATGTAATATGTAGGATTATAATATAATGATGCAAAAGCATGCACAGTATTATTATTATCAAATACCCAACAATCCCTATATATATATTATATATTAATTAATATTATTAATATTATCATTTGTATTATTAAATATATAATACATTTTTACCTGTGAAAAATAGGAATAAAAATGATATAATATCTGAATATAATTTTTAAAATACTAATGATCGTCCCGAGAGTCATCCTAGGAATGTCTATGATTGCTTACATTACGTGTTCTTATATACAATGTTATAAAATCTCATCATGAAAGCTAGAACTAAAATGTCACGACGATAAATAATACAAACAAACTAACAACAAAAGATAAAACGATTCTTTCTTTGGAACTCTACTAATGCGTCATATTTCGAATGGCATAAAAAACATAACATATTTCTTTTAAATATATATATGTTATTAATATTATATGTAATATAATGTATAATCATATTATTAATATATTAATAATATTATATATATATAATAATATATGTATGTGTAATTGTAATAAAAATAATGTAATAAAAGATATAATACAGGGGAAATAATGATCATCATCAGAGACTAATACAAACTAATTAAAGACGATATATGGTAGATAAAATGTATAATAAATAACAAGGAATATTTAGTTGAATAATGTAACAAATATAGGGTATTTATATATACACCATGCTACGCATATGAAATGATAAAAAATAATGCTTACAGATGGGTAAAGACTTACTCGACCCAGCGCCAAGGTTCAGTCTCCGGGCTGGTGATTGGCGTAGGGAACTAAGGAGACAGAGATAACACAGCAGTAGAGGGTTAGTTTTACAGAAACGATTAGATCCTTCTATTAGTATTAAACGTAGTGTTTTGGTACCTTTATACACTTAAGGATTAGCAGTTTAGTTCTTCTTGTTCATTACACACTTCGCGTGACACATTTCTTCCAAATACAAATAAAGAAGAGAAAATAATTGTTATATTAATTCATTTAAATTAATTTTTTTCCTATTGTATATAATTGTCTCTCTTCACAAATGTACGAACTTAATATTTTAACAAAGTTATTATAATTCTATAACAGTATGCGTATTCTTTTCTCTATGCTGTGCTAACTCCCCATTGACTAATGTAACATTTTTTTTTTTTTTAAAGGGCCAATGAACGAGACAGATGATATTTGAATGGATGTCGTACTTAGCTATGTTATATGAAAACGTTATTATTATTATTAATAATAATAATATAGATTTGTTCTTTTACACACAGACAAAATGATAGAAAATATTACATATATATATTCTGTCTAATAATAATTATAAGCGTTTAAATCTAACGACGTTGTTTAATTACATAATTCCGTGATTAAACATGGAGATAACTAAAATGGGTGTTTTAATGGTAATAACAATAGCTTAATGTAAAACCAGCGCAGTCGCAATATATAAAAGCATTATTTCGTGACTTATAATATTTGTCATAATTTAATATTTATATATATATACTTATTTGCAAAAAAATATGAAATATATAAAAGAAAATAATTATTCGAGAAATGAATTAAAAAGCTTTGTGAATTATTCTGGCTTTTAGCATATTATTTCAGAATGGGATGAACTTTTATTAAAAAAGGAAGTCAATGTCACGATAAACGATAAATGACAGAACGTACTGCGTCCTTAATGCATAGAGGTACCTGCCGATCACATTATTTTCACACACGATGTCACAAAAGCTCTGTGTTGGTGTAATATATTATGTATACCAACTGCAACTAATAATGGATGCTAAAAATATATATATATGTATAAAAATATAGTTTATATATATATATTTATATATATATTTATTATATATATATATATATATTATTTATAAATAAGTAAACGATATATATGTTGTAACAATTAAAATGCGTTCATTTAAAGTCTCGTGTACCACGTGTGTGTCAACATGTAGTAAAGTATCTAATCTAAAGGATTGTTAGAACAAGGAATGGCCCTTCAAACGTTCAAACTCAGAACATACAGATGTTATATGAATGAAAATTAGAATTGATAAGATTATAAACGTACCCAATAAACCGATTATTCGAATTTTCTTGTTTTTATCATTTAGCCTATTTTAAATTTATGTAAGTTTTATAATTAAAAGCAATGTCCAATACTAAGCGTGGAAATTAGCGTTACATTGCAGTAAGAGGTGCAATTTGTGCATGACATTATTTATTAGTGTAACACAGTAATTATTGTTACATATTAGAAAATAAGCACAATTTACAATACCTTTTCTTTTTGTTTTTCTTTTTTCTTTTTTTTTTGCCCCACTGATTGATAATTTTACAAATTTTCATTACTATAATTTTAGAAATGTGTGTTTGGAGTAACATAAAATTATAAAAGAAACAATTATATATATATAATTAAAAAAAAATATATATATATATATATATATATACATATGTATGTGTGTGTTCATATGCGTATATATATATATATATCACATTAATTATTCTTATTTTTGTACAGGTCAACATTTAAAGACATGCACAAAAATTTAGAAAATATTTGTCATTTCCGAAATTATTCACAATTGGATTGAAATTGCATATAAATAGAAAATCTTTGTTGTGGGTAGGATGTGCATCAAATTTGGAGGCAAAACATTGAAAAAAATGCATGAAAAGCAATACCATTAAATATTAGTTAAAACATTAAATAAGTGATATTTCGAAATCTTCCAATTCCAATTTGATATACAAGCTATATTTTTCCTTTCCTCAGAGTATTAGTAAGTTGTTATGTGTATATATGAATTTAATAAATAAATAATAGAATTATATATAAAAAAATTAGTTCGTATCGCACGTGTGTAGCTGTTAGATAATACATTTTTACTCCGTTCACTATTATTACGAGAAGATACGATGCGGGGGAGGTTTTTAATATTTACGAACTACAAGCTTTTAATATTTTCTAATTCTTGTACGCAAAAATAGACATAACGTCTGTTTATATTGTGGGGTACTAAAAAAACAATCGTCAATCTACAGGCTCCTACAATTACAGCTACTTCTATGTAATTTGTCAAAGAATTACAGGTTCTTTTCTTTTTTCAATTTAAATACGTAATAATAATTTTCGATACGAAAAGATAGAATACTTTCGGGTAAAATATTTTTTACGCAAATCCGAACGATGATTACTCTAAACTATATCCTAATATTTTCTTCAAATTGCATTCCTTCGTAAAAGTAACACGTCGTGGTCTATTGTCGTTCATATGCACACAAAAAAATAACTTACCTACATTATCTAATAATATAACGAATGATGATAATAATAATAATAATAATAATAATAATAATAATAATAATAATAATATAATAATATTAATAATAATAATAATAATAATAAAAATAATAATAATAATAATAATAATAATATAATAATAATAATAATAATAATAATGACAGATGCGATTTACGAAGATACATGTTATCCAAATTTGTTACGATCATCATCGTCATCATCATCATAATCATAAATGACAAAACTTCACCCCTTACTGCAACTTATAAAATTGCTTCTATTTGATGCAATTAAATAACATAATTCTCCGTCTAAATTATTTTACAAACAATATTTTCCTACTTACCTCAGCTTTTAATTCCGCAACTTTATCTTGAAGTTCTCTTACTCTCTCGCTGTCGTCTAAATTATTTCTTAGCTCACCCTCCGCATACATTTCTTCGTTCTACAATGAAAATCCAGGGAAAAAGAAAAAAAAAAAAAAGATAAAACGACAATCTATACGTAAATTAAATATCGAATAAAATTAAAAATTACCTTTAATTCGAGCAAGGAAATTTTCTGCGTGAGCTCGGCAACTAATTGGGCGTGTTCGGCGTCACGTATCCTAGCCATCATGGTCTCATCTTTCATTTTCGATTCCAAATCGGCGTACTTACGCTGTTCGTCTCTCAACTTGGTAGCGAGTACCTTTTCCTTGGCACGAGCGTTCTCCAAATCTTCTTTAAGTACTTTACTATTATCATCTTGCCTACGCAATTGATTCGTAGCGACCTGTACTTGAGTTTCCAGTTCCATGACTTTAAGCCTAAGTTCTTTAACCTCGGTAAGGGCTTCCATTTCACGAATTCTAGTGGTCATCAGATCTTCCTCGTACTTTTGTACTTCGTGACCTCTGTTCTCCCAAAAAAGTAATTTTTTCGGCGTTGAATCCGCCGCAGGAGCGGATTGGGCAGATCTATGCTCCTGCAGATGCCTTTGCCATGCAGCACTCAATTCCACAACCCTTTGCCGAAGATCCTACCGATAAACACCGCGATTATTTATTAAAACAAATAAAAAGAAGAACAGAAGACCCGTTGCTGTAAAAAAAAAAAAAAAAAAAAAACATGACTTTTACCTTCAAAGAGAGATTAGCTTCTGCCTCTCTGAGTTTAACAGCAATCAGTTCCTCCTGCAGATGGGCAACAGAATTGTCAGGAGTAGATTCGCGTAATGTCTTTTTATCTTGTTCCAATTCCTGTATTCTGGCCCTGAGTTCCCTGATGGTTGCACCATTTTCAGCCTCGCTCAGTCTGACCCTAACTAATTGCTCTTGCAGGCACTGTATCATTTCTTCCTTTTGCGTCAACGCTTCTTGCTTCAACAGGATCTCGTCTAACGAGGACTGTCGCGAGTTCACGTTTTCCTCTAAAAGAAGAGACAACGATCTAAGTTCATCGTGTGCCTGTTCGAGTTGATGACTGGTCTCAAGATGCGTGTGTCGAAGGGCAGCCAATTCCCTTTGCACTACAAACGCAGTTTCCTCTTCCTCGGCACGAGAAACTTGACCTCTCACTAATCTGTCCGCCAGTTCAGCAGATTCTGCCTCTAAAAGTTCAGTCCTTTGTCTTAATAATTTATTCTCCGCCCTTAATCTTCGTAATTCTACCATCTCTTCTTGTTCCTTCATCTTGAGAACGGTATAATCCTTCTCGAGCTTCTTCATCCTCTTTGGATTTATTTTCATGCCGTATGCCAAATTCATAAGTACGTCCGGATCTTTTTCAGCTTTGCTTGGTAATTGTTTCTGAAAAAACTGTATCAAATATTTCCCATTAATATACAATAAATCGACATATGATTATAATTAACATACACAATTAACAATATATAATAATAATAATATTCTATTTCAAAATCAAACAAATAATATAATCGTATAAATATATTCAATATAAAAACTGTCTTTTTACATATGCTAATAAATATGCACATTAACATAAAAAAACGCGATCACGGTGGTATCTGTAAAATGGAAATACATATTGTTGCTAACCGACCTACTTTTTCTTCTACGAACGCGTAGGCGTGACTTCATTGACACAAAAGCTGTCTCGCACATCGATCTACCGCGATGAGTACCTCGTTTTACGTACTATCTCACGCCGCCAATAAAGTATTAACAACGTTCACTGTCCTTCGTTAAGAATCCATGAAAAGTTGAAAGGAAATTAACCATCAGTTTCTTGATCTAATTTGAAACTTACATAAATAACGAATATAAAGATAACACAAGTACGCAATATATATATACATATATCAAATAAAAATGATATTAATCTATAGATAAGTAGATAAATGATTAACGATAGTGAACCTGTTAATAACTTTAATATATATACATACATATATATATATATATATACACACACACACTTGGACTATCCAACCATGTGAAAATAATCATTACCTTTAACATGCCCTCCATATCCAAACTGAGTAAATCCTCCTTTCCTAAATGCAACATAGCCAGCGCAACTTTGAAGATAATCTCCATTCCTTCGGATAGGAATACGTCAAAGATACGACAGGCGAGGGGTAGTCCCAGTGCCGTGGTAAACAGCGTGAGAAACCAAGATGAGGCGTACATCGAAGTATGAAAACCTTGAGCCGTGAAATGAGCGTGTAGTTCGGGATGCGTATCGGCGACTAAATGTTCTAATTGATACATGCACACCCCTAATTCTGCCATACTCGGCTTAAACATATCTCGCAAACGATACTCTTGCATAAGCGCTACTAATACTGCGAAAGCTTCTTCCTCTGGCATTTGCTGCAACAAGCCGTTAAAAAGGGAATCGTTGAAAACAACGGGTAAATGTTGGGCGTACTGTTCCTTTCTTTTCTTTCTTTCTCTCTATCTTTCTTTCTTTTTAATTCTTCTTTTTTTTTTGACATTATTTAGGATAACGGTCAGGAGGATATCCATCGCGTGTCATCCGTTATAATAGGAACACAATACTGCACCTGCATGAGAAGCAATCCTACAATGAATCCCGAACCTTGGCAGTAACCCACTTCGCGATCGTGAAGACTATAAGCTTTCATAACATTAAACAAACTCTCCTGACCAAGACCATCTTTCTCCTTAAAGAAGTCATGTTCAGGATATGTTCTTGCTATATCTCTCCTTATTATCCTTTCGCAGGCTGACGTTGCTTTGATATACTCTGCGAACTGCTTTTTAACAGGAGAATCGTGTGCGCCGCTCAACAATTGCCAGACGATACCCCTAAAAATGTTTTTAATACTGGTCAATCACTAAATATCGTCTAACAATTAATCTAAACTTTCCAAGTTTTGACAAAATAGAACAAACAATTGCTAATAATTCTAAATAACAATAACTTATTTTTGTCAATTATTTATTTAAACTAATTGTAAGAAAAAGAAGATGCATCGTACTACGTGGACTATTTTATCGTTGTTTACATGAACGACGACGATGATACACACATATGCGTGTGTTCGCATATGTCCTACTTTTGCAACATCACTATAGTTATGTAATATACAATATGTACAACGTGATCTTCTCTCTCTCTCTCTCTCTCTCTTTCTCACACACACGCACATTTCTTTCCCCTTCCTCTCTTTCCCTTGCCCACCCACTATTTCTATTTCTATCTCTATCTTTCTATCTATTATATATTTTTATACATTCCATTGAAGAAAATTTACCTGAAATGATGGGGTATACCCTGTCGTACAAATTCTTTGACAAAATCTTTTCTCTTCTTCCAATGATAATCCCAATCGGCAACTATGTGACCCCAAAGACTCCACGTGTTTTCCTCCCCATCTGCCGTGGTGTGACGTCGGGATGCAGCAGAAGAAGCAGCAGCTGCGGCAGAAGCAACAGCATCTCCTCCTCCACCATTACCTCCGCTACCCCCCGACGCCACGGACACCTGAGATGTGTCCGAACCTTTTCTACTATGATTACTCTGCAGCGAGTTAAGCGACTTTGCATCCGATTCTATGAGCCTGCAAATCAAATAATTTCAATTACTTCTAAAAATAAGTTTAACGTTTCACAGTATACGTATTATACTTTTACCTTATCAATCATTTGTTCAATCAAATATTTAAAAGAATTTTCAATGGAAAACGAAATGTTATTTTCGAATGCATTTCTATAAGCGAAAGTAATTGCGATTACAAAATGAAATTCATTTTATTTCTCTTTTAATAACTGTTTTGGGACACGCCTGGGATTGAAAGTATCCCACCACCTTTTTGATGCATCGTAATGCATGCTAGGATAAGAATTGCAATTGGCTGACATGTTAATAAACACGGTGAGACTATTTCAGTCCCACCCTATAATAACAAATTTAATTAATCTATTACTCTTTCTTTTTCTTTCTTTTTTTTATGGTTTTACATTAGACAATACTTTCATTAATAAAATGAATATACTAATTTTGTTTCATTTAAAAAAGAAATAACATTTCTGTATGCAACACAGGTCTATTTTTGAATAATCCGACAATCCTGTGGATGCAACAAAGAGTTTAAAGGGATTCGTCAAAATTCACGTTGGTAATAAAATTCTATCAGACGTGACCGGAGACACAGTGACGGTAAAAAAGGAGAAGGAGAAGAAGAAGAAGAAGAAGAAGAAGAAGAAGAAGAAGAAGAAGAAGAAGAGAATCGTTAAGAACCTATTCGAAATGTAAATTTAGTTACCTATTGGCTTCCTCCAGCTTAGCTAGTAGAGCCAGCTCGTCGGTAGGAATTTCCTGTGACAAATTTATCCTCTCCACCTGATAAAATTCCGACGACGGGTTCGGAAATATTTTGTCGGACTGCAAACTACCGAACTGGGGTGAAGATGAGGATTGCTGTTGCTGTTGTTGCTGTTGCTGCTGCTGTTGCTGTTGTTGGTGCACAGTGGTGCATAAACGAAGCAGGCTCATCAGCTGAGGTCCATGACGCGTAGATCCTAATTGTCCTACTGAAGTGTCGTTGTTATTGTTATTATTATTATTGTTGTTGTTGTTAGCAATTTCACGAGTCCTGAAACAATAAAGAATAAAATTCGTTAGAAAATGACGAATATACATGTTACACGTGAAAAATCATTTAAAACTTCGTTCAAATTTAATTACAAACTTCCGTCCGTATATTCTTTTTATAATAAAAACAAAAAATCACTCCAAATTTACGATCCGTTAGTTCGCAAAACAAAAAAATAATTACAACCTCGTTGAAGGGGTGGGGGACAAAAAAAGAAAAAGAATCACCGATTACGTACGATTCGATCAAAACAGTAACGACTTTGAAAAACATGTTTGCAGCTGTTAGGATGAGAACGATGATTCGAGTAGACTCGAGTAGAAATTTAACATTATATTTTTTTCTTCCTTTTATATTAAAACTAACACACGCAAGCAAGCAAGCAAGCAAGCAAGATGAAATCCGAACGAAATGCGAAGCTAACAAATGATTTTATTAGCCTTCGAAGCAATTTCCCCCGTTGATAGGGGGAAACGCCCCGAAGTTGTTACGTTGTTGTAATAACAGAACCGAATCCATCCGATGGAATGCTGACCAATCGTTATAAATATATTTCCGCGATAAAAGAAAAAAATAAAAATGTGTTTCTTCATATCATACATATGTGTATATATATATCGTTGTACTCTTGCAATTAGTCGTATGAACTCTCGACTATTTTTGTTCTTTTTTCGAATGATGATCGAAAGGGGGAAAAATAAAAAAAATGGAAAAGAATAAACGGATTCGCAAATTTCTTGCATGTGTTCTTTTATTTTCTTATTTATTTATTTATTTAATATTTCCCACGCGATTTATAATCATACGTTCGTCTCGACACGGACCGTAAAAAACACCTGTCAAATATTCAAGCGAAAAGGGATTTTTATTTTATTTTTTCTCTCGATATTTCCTCTCTCAGTGTCAAAATATTCACACAACGAATTCCATCTAACACCCCTTCAACCCTATCCCCCCCAGCCTCACCCCCTCGAGTACTAGATCTCTCAAACTCATCTTCAATGTTACATTTTTGTTGGTTCTTCCCCTATTTTATTTTTCGCCGTTTCATTTTCTGAGCACTTCTCAAACAATTCCCGGAGTTTTTTTTCTACCCTCTCTCTCTCTCTCTCTCTTTCCCTCTCCTCGAGTGCAACATCGTTGCATCGAGTGCAATAAACCGTGGCATCGTTAGCACCGTTGTTGTTGTTCGTTATAACTTTTATATTCCTGCCTGCAGCCCTTCTCAAAACGGCAGTTAACGATGTCTTGGTAGAATAACAAAGGTGTATTCGTTTCGAAAGAGACCAACGAATGAACGAACGAACGAAACCAACGCTCCAAGCAACCTGATTCTTTCTTTATCTTTATCTTTCTCGATGAGAAAAGACAGAATAACAGATACACCGAGTTATTCTGGATGCTGACGGTACTAATAAAATGTTGGTAGTGTTCTTTGCTTTATGGTCCGTTTGATACACCTTTTCTACTCAACATTTTGTCTATATAAATTCACGAATATATTATTATAATTATTTCATAAAACAATAATAATAATAATGTAATAATTTAACTTATAATATATTTATATATATTTTTGTTCGGAAGGTAATAAATGATACGTTTGATATACCTTTTCTACTCAACATTTTGTCTATGTGAATTTACGAATAAATTATTATAATTATTTCGTAAAACAATAATAATACTAATTAAATAATTTAACTTATAGTATATTTATATACACTATATATAAACGTATACTATATATATATATATATGTTGGGAAAATAATAAATGATACGTTTGATATACCTTTTCTATTCAACATTTTGTCTATGTGAATTACGAATATATTATTATAATTATTTCGTAATATAATATATAAATTATTTCTAAAATAATATATTATATCAAGTAATAGTAATACTAATGAAATAATTTAACTTATAATATATTTATATATATTTTTGTTCGGAAGATAATAAATTGGGGAGAAGGGTGGGAGAGAAAGAGAGAAAGAGAGACAGAGAGAAAAAGAGAAAGAGGAAAAAAGAATAAAGATAAAATTTATCCTTTGAGAAATCTTCTCGTTATTATTAATTTCTACCTTTTAGATAATTTATTCCGAATAAGTCGAGCAGTCGCAGGTGTCAGGATACCACGTAGGACCATAAAAATCTTATGAGGTGGCGGTAAAGTTGATTCCATTCCGTTCTTCGTTTTGTTTATCTTCACGTTTAATCGGGATTTTTCTTGACATTTTATAACGGTACTTTTTTCGTGATGATTCCACTCGTTGGCAACGCACATTCCAACAAACGCATTCATATTTGCAAAATTGTCAAAATTAATTCTTGATTGTAATCATTGATTTAAAGGTGTTCATTGTTTTAATAAAATCAATAACAACATCAACACAACACAACTGTCTATGTATGTGTGTGTATGTGCTTATGAAATATTTAAAAAGTTCAATTGAATTTTATATTTTTCACGATCAATTAAATTTCCATGGATCGACGATTTCATTGGATCTACGATATTTAAATTCGTTATTTCGTAAATTAACTGATAATACCGGATGTTTACAATAAAATAATTTATTGTAAATACCCATTGCTTTCTTCTGTTCTCTCTTCTGTATAGATAAATGATATAGATATGTGATTAAATAAATAATTATTAGAGAATAACTTTAGAGAAGAAAGAGGAAACAATTAACGCGTGTGAATAAAAAAATCAGTGGGAAAGATAAACAAATTGTATACGAGGAACATTCTTAACGTAGAATGAAACATATACATGTATAAAACAAAACGAATAGACATACGTTAATAGAATATTTTTCTAATGAAAATAAATCGATTTTTGATAAACGATAAATCCCATTAAACAAAATATTGCAACAAATCTCTAATATATTTTTATTCCGCCAATATATTTGTCGTTGGATTTTTCTTAATATTGTTTATAACAAATATATTATTATATATTAAATATTTTATACTCTATTAAGAATATAACCAATTTTTTAGAGATAATTATCCGTCCATTGTTGGGAAAAATTTCCCAATAGAGTTGTTCAGAGTAAAATCTGGATCGGGGAAAATGTTGTAGAAACCTTTTTCTTATCTATCCAAGAATCCTAAGTAAAGTTCTCGACTACTTTCATAATTCTTTCTCGAAACTACCATACTCTACCTATCTCTCTCTTCTATTTTACTTTTTTTTTTACAAGGAAAGAAGGAAGTAATAGTAGTAAAAGAAGAAGTAGAAGTAGAAGAAGAAGAAGAAGAAACGAGTTGCATTAGATCGGTCACGCATCCTAGTTTCAAACCGCGTTTTCAAGCGTAATAATATTACGGATTTACGTTTACTGAATTGCGTACGTTCGACTAAATAATAATAATAATAATAATAATGATAATGATAAATAAATAAATAAATAAATAAATACATAAAAATACTAAGAAAAAAAGATCAAATTAAGATAGAAAAGGATAGAGAATGATAGATAAAAAAAGAAAAAGAAAACAGATTGTTATTACATATCACATTTCATCTTATTCGCACTACTTCTATCCATGCGAATCGTTCTAAACCACTATCTCATCCATGGTATAATATACTTATTACACTTACACATAAATATACATACATACATACATGCATACATACATACATACGTGAATGCATGGATGCATGCATGCATAGATGAAACATTTTCCCTAAATATTTCTTCCCCTACCACAACAACAATAATTAAAAAAGAAAGAGAGAGAGAGAGAAAGAGAGATAATTATAAGAACGAGTTCTGTGGTTAAACGAAACAAGAAATAAATAAATAAATAAATAAATAAATAAATAAATAAATAAATGAATAAATAATAATAATAAAAATTACACAAAATCCAAAATACGAAATCAACACTCAGAACAATCCTATAGGAAAATAATCGGATAATTAATATATTTATTTTATAATATTAATTATCGATTTTGTTCGTAACTATCCCTCGAGTACACGTAGATCGCGTAGATCGTAGATTTAATTGCTGATCGTCGTCGTTGTCGTCGTCGTTCGAATTGCACTGACATGAGAAGAAAGATGAAAACAGCATCATCATCATCATCATCATTCCCGAACAAAATCCCCGATCCTAATCTTTATCGAAACTAATTGTAAAGAATCTCGTTACGAGTTTATATCGTTATCGATTCTATTGTCTCTCTCTCTCTCTTTCTCTACTTTATTTTGTTTGATTTTTTTTTATTTCCAATCCTACTTTCTCCTCATCCAACCCTTTCTCCCTATCTCCCCACCCCCACCTTTCTATCTCTTCTCTATCTTCTTTTCTATTATTTCTTTTTATTTGTTTCTTTTTCTATTTCTCTATCTCTCTATCTATCTCTCTCTCTCTCTCTCTCTTCTATATACATATATATATGGTTTTCTCTTTTCCTCGTCGATTATAACCGGCAACGTCGAACTGCCAGGCACGTACTGGAAAATACGAAATGGTTTGAGGGTCGATGGAGCCCGCGCAGGGCACCAGGGATAACTCCACATGCGCACAAGAGTCACTTTTCGTGACGTACAAATATAAAGAATCTTTCCCTTTTCCACCCTTCATCACTCACTCCCTCCCCCACCTCTCTCTCTTTCCCTTTTGGTTACTTTTCCCTCACATCGTACGAGGGGGTACTGCACTCCCTCCCCCTACGCCCCCCTCATCCCTTTCCACCCCTGGTTACTCTCGTCGATCCCTTTTTCTTTCTTTCTCTCCCTTTTCTTCCCTTTCCCCACCCCGTTTTATTCCTCTTTATTCCTCTACCAATCGTTCTACAAATAATCTAGAAAATCTCGTTAAAATAGATTTCATATCGTTCTGGGTTTAATAACATTTCTTTCTTTTTTTTTTCCTCTCTCTCTCTCTCTCTCTCTTTTTTCTATCTTTTTCTATCTTTCCTTTTTTTTTTGCAAGATAGCAATCATCGTTTTTGTTTCCTCGTATCGTTCGTTTCGTTTCGAATAAAGTGTTTAAGGGGGGGTTTGTGTGTGTGTATTTTTTTTTCTTTTTTAAATAAATTTTCAATATCGATTTTTGTTTATCCCAATTTTTGCGAAAATTCAATACAATAAGTATTAATCGACCTTTACTTTTCTCGAAAATAAAATAAGATATTATATTATCTATAGATATGTGTCAGATATACTATACTTGCACTTATATACTTGTTTACCATCAACAAAAATAATCAACATTTTACCAATGCACTCACTCACTCACTCACTCACTCACTCACTCACTCTTAATGCGTTTGAAGAAATTTCAGTTTATTTTTTCGAAGCAACGCAAATATTAATTGTTCGTAATAGATATATAGATAGATAGAAGATACGTGTATAATGGATGATAAAATAATACTTGTTTGTACAGTTGAAAGTAAATTATTGCGAAAGCTATGATACTTCCTACTATCATTTTCTTTTCTTTTTTTTTTTTCAACAAACAGTAATTTACGAATTCTTTACGAATTCTTTATGAATTCTTTTTCGAGATATTTCCTTTTGTTTTTTTTACTTTTATCTCATTTAATCGTTATACGAAACATTTTTTTATTAATTAATTATCTCAGACGAAGGAAAATATAAAAGAAAAGAAAATAATTTTCACGATTAACGTAAACGAGTAGCAAAAAAAAAAAAGAAAAGAAATTCGAATTGAAAATATTTTTCACTAATGATAACTTTCTAAAAACCCTTCTTTTTCGTTTTTTCTTCACCCTACTTCTTACTAACGAGCGGTGGGTAGGGGTAGGGGTGAATTTTTTTCTACGTCATCATCGCTTATGCTATCATCTGATGTATAGAAATTGTTGATGCAGTTCGAAGACAATTTTTATACTTTTAATACTTTTTTACAATTTTAATACACAGTTTCATTTAGTTAATTCTTACAAATTCGTAATTCTTGTTTTAGTTTTTCCTCTGTTTGATGACATTCGTAGAAATTCGTTTGCAAATTTGTATATTTTTCCATAAACTTTTTCCTATCTTCAGAGATAACGTCAAAAATACATTTAATAGTTTTTTAGCATCGTTAATAAATTGTATTATATTCATTATTATATTTGCTTTATTCTCTTCATTTGCTTCATTCATTTTTTATTGTAAATCTTGTATTTGTGTATTACGTAAAGTAAAAAATTGAGTAAATTCTGGCACTACTGTGTCACGATCATTCGAATCATTTTTAAGATTATCTAACTGAGATTTCAAATATTCTCTGTCGTTAAGTTGTACCACCCACATGTTAATGTAACATACACCCAGTATGTTAAGTTGTGTTAGAAGAAATACACGTTGGTTGTGTTGGAAACAAGCCAACAATCTTATCGCTCAGAGTAATTTATTCCAAATACGTAGTACAATTTGTTTGCAACGAAAAATTTGTAAAGCTAGAGCAAACGAGGATAGATAAAAAGAGGAAGAAAGAAAGAAGGAAGGAAGGAAGGAAGAAAAATAAAAAAAAATAAAAAAGAAAAGAAAAGAGAGGGGGGGGGGAAGAGAGAGATAAAACACGTTCGAAACAACGTGGAAATAAGTCCCCTCGTCGAATATTTGACGATACGGTTGGTTTTATCTCTTCGAGTACTTCGACGATGGTTAAAAAGACTTAAATGGAAGATGACATTTAATCGATCTAAACTAAACGCAAAGTGGTAGTACCTTGGATTGACAGACATCTTTATCCTTTTAACTTATACCTTTTCTTTTCTTTCTCTTTTTTTTTTTCTTTTCTTTTTTATTTTCTAGCAAACACTTTTTCGATTCCATAGAAACGTAACGTTTGAAACTTGACATTTTTCAACATACACACATATATATATATACACATATATATTTTTTTTAAATTAAATATATACGTACATGCATGTATATACGTATGTATGTGTATGTAAAGAGTGAATCGACAATTTCCGTAACCGAGTAGTTACTTCCGGTCAATTATTACAGAGTTGGTTACTTCAATGATATTTAATTATCTAACATTATGACGAATCAACCTTGAAAAGCATTGATTTACGGTAACGAAATTGTCCATGTGTTATGGATTTAAAGCACGCGACTTTTTGAACAATGTTATTTGATTAATTATGAGTATAAACAAACTTCGAAACCCCCAAAAGTAGAGATGTGAATGGTGGTATCCGAAAATAATTCGAAAAGTTCGTTGGAAATAAAAAGTGTACTGCTACACAAAAATTATTTGTATTCCCCTGTCCTGTAATCTTTTTATAACACCATGGACAAAAAAAAAAGAAAGAAAGAAAAAGCAGATATTCGATAGATCAGAATTTGACTTCTCGTAATCCTTCGACAATGAACACCTAAATCAAGGTGAGTTTAATGATTAATATACACGGCACGTTTCGCTTATCTCGAGTAACGTTGTCTCGTTAGGCCAATAAAATGAGCAACGAATTAATGATGAATGATGTAATCGAATAACAATTTTATCTTATTTTTCGATATAATATTTACACTATTTCAATTTGACAATAAGAATGAACATTTTGAATTAATAAAATTGACTAATATATCTAACTGATTAACTGACTGACTCACTCACTAACTGTATCTTTTATTTTAAAAAAATAAATAAATAAATGAATGAATGAATAAAAGAAGAAGAAGAAGAAGAATCGTGACACATTTATTTGATATCATATTTAAATCACGAAGCGGAACGAAAATGATGCGTAAAAAGATTATCATCTTTAATTATCGGGTACATGATATCAGATACGTGAAAGGTGTAATCCTTATATATATATTTTTTTTTTCTTTTTTTTATTCTCGCCACTCCCACGACGACGGAAAATAACACCGGAAGAAGAAAAAGAAAAAGAAGAGGGTAATAAACTATGCACGCAAGAGAGAAATTTGTAGATTATTTACAAGATGTTGTAAAAGATAATACAATTGTTTCTTGTTAGTTCTCTTCGACGACAGTTTCTTTTTTTTTTCAAAACTTGTCCATCGAGATTCAAAAAAATATCTGATTTCTACGACTCGTACGTTCCCCTCCCCCCTTTGAAATCTGTTCCTATTATACTTCCGGTCTGTACCTATTTATCTATCTACAGTAACTTACGAAAGTATTTGAATACTCGCTATGAAATATTTTATTAATTATAATAAGTATATTGTGCAAATTGTTACCGAAATATTATTAACATTGGATTAAGGTATACGACTGTCTAGATTATATAAATATAATTTCAAGCAAATCAAAATATATATATATATATATACAATAATTATGATTTATTTATTATACAAACGTAACGATTGTTGAAACCACAAAAGTATTTTAGAGTCACTGTATCTATCTATCTATCTATCTATCTCTTTCCTTTTCACTGTGCAGTTTGTTGCTTGCTAAAAACGTGATTTAAAAATAAATGCACACACAGAGTACAGACAAAATAAAAAAGAAAGAAAAGAAATTTGGATAAAGGGGTGGGAGAAAATAAATAATGGATGGAAAGATATATGTTGGTTGTTATATTTTTTTGTCCTCTCTCTATCTACCTGTCTATCTGTCTGTCTGTCTGTCAATCCATCTATATCTTCTCTTCCTCACTATTTTTCTTTTTTTATATACCGATTGAAAAGTTTTGCGGAACCTCTTTGAAAGCGCGTTGACCGTGAACCATAGGAGTTGTACAATCGGCATCCGGAAACGCGTATCTTTCTCTTTCTCTCTCTCTCTCTCTCACACTCTTTATCTATCTTTTGATTCTCAACCTACGTATTTGTATACACACATACTCGCGTGTATACGTACACCCGTTATATAGACAATACCATGTAAATTGTTTCCGACGTTGTTGTTGAGTGAAAAAAAAAATAAAAGAGAAAGATATAAAAAAAAAAAAAGGAAAAAGAGTTACGGCTCGTTTCATTTCTCTCTTTCTCTCTCTCTCTCTCTCTCTATGCATTCATCTACTTTGTATTTCCATCAGCTAGAAAGATGTCAAGTTAAATTTTGCCGCTCGCTCAAATTGCAACCTGGATTAAAATTCTCTTCTTTTCTTCCCCTCTTCCCCCTTTTCTGCCTCTTCCTTTTTCTTTCTTTCTTTTACTTTCTCGCTCAGTTTCTTTCAATCTTTCTCCTCCCCCATTTACTTCGGAGTAGTTTTCTTACGAAAAAAACAGTGAAAAAAGAAAAGAAAAGAAAGTAAATAGTTAGAAAAATCTTTTTAGAAATTATTCGACGAAGAAAAAAAGGAAAAAGAAGAAAAAAAGAAGAACTTTTAGAACGGTAGAAAAAAGAAACTTCTCCATCGAGTTTTGCAAAGTTAAAACTTAACGGACATTAGGGACGAATCGCTAATGAAAAGAAATTAGAGTTGAAATTACTCGCTTTCACCGTTTCCTCGGCTCGTTCATAATTTCTC
Source organism: Polistes fuscatus (assembly GCF_010416935.1). Classification (NCBI taxonomy): domain Eukaryota; kingdom Metazoa; phylum Arthropoda; class Insecta; order Hymenoptera; family Vespidae; genus Polistes; species Polistes fuscatus. The sequence goes on from NW_025113097.1 coordinate 1,832,151, forward strand.
GGGGAGGCGTTGTTACCTTATATATATATATATGTGTATATATATATACATATATATGTAACATACGCACATGTATTCATATCGTGCTAAAGTTCTGACCTCATCCAACGTTACCCTAATTCGCATAAATCTTCATAGTCGTGCAACCAGTGTATTCCCTCTCTCGTTTATCACGTAACGTCTGAACAATTTCTAACATCATTTTCTTTTCATTCGATATTCAATAATAATTTCGTACAATATTCCTTATACTTAATTAGCGAGAAAATATTGCACATTATTTTACTTATATTTATAATCTAATACAAAATATGTTGTCTTTACTCTTTTTTCTTCTTTTTTTAAATACTTTTTACAGAATATTACTTAACAAAATTTGACGAGTAATTGTTTCGTGTGTCACGCATCTCCTAAACGAGAACAAAAAAATTAATAATTAAAGTAAGAAGGAAGAAAATAAATAAGACACATAGTTTTAAAAAAATGCGTACATTCGTGCGATAGTTTAAAAAATAAAAAGGGAGAACTTCACGACGACAACGGTGAAACACACATATATATATATATATGTACTAATTAGATTCTATTTAAAGACGAATGTCCAATTTCCCGATAAGGAGTGAAAAATATATGCTATACGAAAGTCACATCAAAGTTCGTCGCGAAGTTAATTCGTTTTAGGTATCACCAAGGACACAAAAAAACAACTCGTTGAACGAAAGAAAGAATACGTAAGCATTATTTTAACTGTTATAAGAATACAACAAGACGCGTTTTATTATTTTCTCTATTACTTCTTGCCGATTTATGGATCATCGTTCATTGTATGCAAGCAAGAAGGAGAGAAAAAGAGAGAGAGAGAGAGATAGAAATAAAGAATGAGTATATGCATGTATATACACGTGTTACGTACTCGTCATCGTTTCTCTGTCAATTCAATAATCATCACAAACACCACCATATCATCGTTTTAATTATCTCTGACGTTATATAGATACTTACTATTCTTTTTTTGATTATCAATTTAGAAATATTTTCATATTGTCGATAACAATCTGATTGTTACATCTGGATTTGTTTCTATTATCCATCTCAACCCATTGATATATAATTGTATTTGATTTTAATCATCCAATGCAATGATAATTAATGAATGTCCTATCGAGATAATAAAATAAATAATAATAGTAAACGATATTATTTATATTATAATTTAAATAGTATTATACCTTTTTATATAAGAGGAAAGTTTAGAATTATGTTATAGTTCATTTTTAATGTTTTCAACATTGTTTTCCATTGTCGGTTTACTTCTTTATTCTTTTCTTGTTTTTAATTTAACTCCTCAATAAAATCCTGTTCATTATATTGTAATATTAAATAATTATAATTGATCATCAGTATTACCATGATAAAGTTATATTGTTCAATTCCCATTACCATCACACCTTCCATGAAACAATACCAAATTAAATTTAAGCTAATTTCGTTACAGAGAAAACAATTAAAAGGATAAAATTAAATTAGATTTGAAAAATAAAATAAAATATGTGTGTAGAATCTAAATAAATTGTATCTTAAAGGATAGAAGTGTAAAATGTGTATTTCCTTTTGCAGTTGATTACATGATTTCTCTTGCATTAGAAATTAATTATATGTGTGTGTATATGTTGAAAGTAATACATTGAAAGTAAATAATACAAAATATGTTGAAAGTAAATAAATTGCATCTTAAAGGATAGAAGTGTAAAATGTGTATCTCCTTTTGCAGTTGATTATATGATTTCTCTTACATTAGAAATTAGTTAAATCAATAGTTAAAAGTAATAAAAAAGATTTAACGATGTAGGAGGAGAAAAAAATGGAAAGTAAAGGAATGTGTGTATGTGTGTGTGTGTGTGTAGAGGAAAGCATACCAAAAAAGGGTAGAATTTTGGCGGTAGGCTTTTTTTTCTGTTAAAGAATATGTGGAACAACAAACTGTCAAGTTAATAACTTGCGACCATCTGGTTGTTGCATACCAAAGAATATTAGGTCACTTACCTCCGGCACGATTCGTATTCCGTTGATAACTCATTAAATGACGGAGCGTTAGACGAAACGATGAAAGTGGCTCTTACTAACTAACGGAATAGGAAGGAACGCTTCTCTTAGCCCGACAAACACGTACGCGACTGTCACCGCTCGAAACTGTCATCACGATGGATTTGTCCACGCGCACAATGTTACCAACGAATAAACGATTTTATCGCCACCATCTTTCTATAAGGGAATTTTCTTATTTCGTAGAGTGTAATTGCGAACGCTAAACGTAGACGTCCCACTTCCTACCTTCTTTCGAATACCGTTACTAAACACGAATTATATAAATTTCTATAGATGGACAAGTCACGTGGGATTATTCGAATTTGGCGCGCGAGCGACATCTTGCGCCGCCAATTTCAAATAAAATTAAGCAGAATTCAGAATCAACGACAAGACGTAACTGTTTGTTTTTCCTTCTTTTTCTTTTTTTATCTCTTTCCATTTAAATCGAAACTTGAAAATTCTGATTGGTTAATATTTCGTTTTGTAAATCCTGATTATGAAAAGAAATTAATCGTCATCGTCTTTCTTCATTTTTTTTTCTCGCCCAATACCACGTTCGCGTTTACGAGTGAAAGTTTCTATAGATTATTCCAGCACGTTCTTTGTATTCATGTGATATATGTAGAAGCATTATAAACCGTGACGTATTTTATTACAAAAATTAAATACGAAAAGATATTATCATCCAGTAATAAGTGAATTTTGTTCTCCTTATGATGGATGATAGACTACAAAAGATCGATTATCTGAAAAGTAAGTCCTTAATGTTCGTTATTCAATATGACATTTTTTCTGAGCACCTGATTACAAGGTCGTATATCATTTTAGGTCTCATAAACAATTTTCAAAATAAATCGCCTGGAAATTTGCCTAATAGCGGTACTACAAATAATTATAACATAAATAACGATGCAACGGAACGTAAAATGAATATAAATACATTTCCTGAATCTAGATATACTGATACATTGACGTATCAAAATTCAAATAATTCAATACAATCAAAACCTTCGACAATGGCCTATAACGTTTACGTCAATCCATATTTCAAACCACAAAATCCTGTGGTACATATCAATCCGAAAATGCATCTGAAACCATTGATACATATAAATCCTAAAATGGTTCAAAATGTTACCAGTACAAATGATACTACAATTAATAATACTTCTAATATCATGAGTAATTCTCAAGAAAATTTAACACAAATGGATATAAAAAAGTTAAAACTACATGCGAAACCTTCGATACACGTCAATCCAAAAATAATGAGCAGTATTGCTAATTCAAACGCAACGACGGAAAATAATTATAAATGTGTTACGTCTAATAACAATAACAATAATAATAATAATAAAAAAAGTTTTATTCGTACAGATGTGAAGAAATCAGTATACGTCAATCCAAAATTAATGTCTAAATTATCTTCAACCAAGGAATCTAAAACGGTTGAAAAGAAAGAGACTATTCCAAATTTTAATCATCCTTCGTGTTCAAGATTAAAATTTGTTAGAAAAATTGACAATACAAAGACACCTATAAAAAAAACTAATATGTCTAATATATTAGTATTGTCGAAAAGAAAATTAGTAAGGGCTAAACGCACAATGAAAGAAAATACTGTTATATCTCCACTAGGTCCAAATAAAGTTAAAAGACTTTCTCAAACAAAAAAGATTAAAACTACCGCATTACAGAGTACAAATAATATAACAAACAATAATAAATTGCAATCCACCAGTAACAATGTTAACTTATCTAAGATACATAATGCTAAAAGAAAAATAAATCAATACAAAATCGATAGGACTGTAAAATCGTTAACAGAACCAAAAGAAAATGAAGTTCCTCCAGCAAAAAAATCTAAGTAGATATATATTTTGTAAAAATAGAAATTTAGTTTAATATCACTTATATTCCATATTACTTTTATATAATAAATATCTCTTATATTTCATAGGTACGATTTGATGGAATTAGTTACAATTGGAGGAATAGTATACAAATCGTCCAGGAATCAATTAGTTCGAAGAAGTTACTCTTCAAAGAGTATGAATTCTTTTTACCAGATTATATATATATGTAAATTTCTATATATATTTATTATATAAAAATATATTATATAATTATAGGAAAACATACAGCAAATACTAAACGTGATAAATTTATAATTGCGACCAACGGTAAAAAACTTTGTAGACTCAAGCTATCAAAAGACATACCCAATCGAAAAAATGTTCTGCAAACAACTGAATCGAAATTTGGCAGTATGGCTAATTCAAAAACAACTTATAAGAAAAATATTAGGTATATTTTACTTAGGTCCTTGTAAATTTATCTATATGCTATTACGCTATAACTTTACATTCTCTCTGTTTCTCTCTTTTTCTTTTATTTCACTACAGCAATAAAGTTAAGCAAAGGAGCATACAAATTTTGCGCAACAAAATGCGAAAAAATAATCAACCGTGTTTGTTCTTCCAACGATTTGGATATTGTGCCAATCAAAAGAAGGGAACCTGTTCGAAACTTCATGACAAAAAACAGATCTCAGTTTGTAAAAAGTATATCGTTATTTTTATTTATGAGGGACGTAACTCAGAAATTTATAATCTAATAGAATATTAGATTTTATTTTTATATTATCTTATAGATCATATTAAGTAATATCCTTAAATAAATCTAAAACTATACTTTTTTACATGCCTAAATATGTGCAGATTTCTTCAAGGGAAATGCTTGTTGGATGTATGTCCACTTTCACATGATGTTGGACCTGAGAAAATGCCAACCTGCAAATATTTTCTAGAAGCGTGTTGTATGCGAGATCATTGTCCTTATCGTCATGTTAAAGTTTCATCCAGTACTCCCATCTGCAGAGAATTTCTTCAAGGGTATTGTTCCAAGGGAAACGAGGTAATGTTATAATAATTTTACTTTTATGCTTATCATCTTTCATAATTGATCAATTATACTTCCTCATAACTGTAAATAACTGTACTAATTAACACGTTCGCTAACAGTATGCTTTAAATCTCTTCTCCCATAATATGATAGCGAACGTGTTAAGTATAGTTTGTAATGGATCAACTTTATACAAAAACATATATAATCACTTTAGATTAATAATATTTTCTATACAGTGTAAGCTGCGACACGAACATCTTTGTCCCGAATATAACAAAACAGGTAACTGCAACAAAGGTAAGCATTGTCCCTATCCTCATAAACCAACTACATCTACTGCCCGACAAACTAAAAAATATATCAAAAAGAAACCTAACGCAACTAAAAGTCAAAATGCACCTACAATGGAGAATGACACAGAACTGATCAATCATGAATGTAAATTAAGATATTATGAAAGTACTGATACAATCAATACTAATCTTACTACGAAAAGAGATAATATTATTAAACAAATGCAAATTATGAAAAATGTTGTATTAGCACAACAATCGGACGAACTATTTACAAACGAGGAATTATCTAACAATAACGTTACTGAACCAAGCATATCTGAAAAAGAATCGACAAATTGTTTGGAAAATACATTGCCGAAAAGATTGCCCCTTGGTATTCTACCTGCTTTTATTCCTATTAATTAAAAAAAATGATTATTATTTAAATCATCATTGTTTTTAATTTTATTCGTGCATATATGCATTTTTGTTTGTTTTTAATATTCATATGCTGGGTAAAATAATTTATTTTATTATTATGCGTTATTAACTTTTATTCTTTGAACAAATTTTGGATATTTTATTTTATCTTTTTATTTTTGTCTTTAATAGTATCAATAAACTATAAATTTACCTGTCATTTGTATTATGTTAATATTAACTACATTTTGCGATTTTATATCTTACGCGAACTATTATTTAACTATTATTGTACTTATTTTTACATATTCATTTTTCCTCTATGAATTTTAAATGACAGCAAAAAAGAAAATATTCTACATGCTTATAATTTTACTAAATTAATTTTTATTATTCTTTTATTTAAATTATTCCATGATAAAAAATTAAATAGTATCTGGAAATATATAACTGCAATTAAATCAATTTGCAATAACGAAAGTTTTAATCGACTGTAAGAAAATAAAATGTTCATTGACCTAAAGTACAAACATGTAAAATATTGCTCTTTAGAATCGGAAGCATCTAAATATATACTAAATGATAGTGTATACTCATCTTTACAACTGAAGATGATTAATTTAACTTTATTCTGCATTTAATTCTCCAGAGTGTTATTTTTCAATTGTATATTTCGATTCCATAAATAATTAAGTCGGGCAATTCATGTTTGGTCTTTATGAGAATCTATATACATATATTTATTCTTCCATATTATTTTTTATTATTTTCCCTGTTAGACTTATACGAAGTATAAAAATTATATTTTGTGAAATGTATAAGATACCTGTAAATAAAGGATGTATATTTGTTAATAAAGATTTTACCTCTCTAATAATACCGAGGTGTTTTCCTTTATTCATTTTCTTTCTATTAATTAAAATAAAATTTATTAAATATTGAATACCTTATTAAATTAATTTTAATAAATACTAAGATACAATAACGAAATTATTAGTAGCAGAAGTAATTATTTTATTTATACAAAAGCTTTAAATTATTATTATGATTATAAGCTAATAAAATTGGACCATGCAATAGTAAAGACAAAGTAGAATAATCAACTGATGTTGACAACATTATCCATTGTTCGAGCCAATCTTTCATACTTTCCGCTGACATATTTACAGAATTTAATCCTCTGAAAGATACTGCCTATAAATATATCAATATTAAATTAAATTCAAAGAGATATACAGGATGTCTTGTAACTGGTGGTAACAGCAAGCAAAGGATGATTCTATATGAAATACTAAGTCGAAAATGTAAAATACTATTTTTTATATGAGACTTAGTTTTTGAAAAAAATATGTTTCTAAATTATTCTCTTACCCAACTCAATGATTCTACAGACATTTTAGTAACACCTCCTTCTTTAAGGATAGCATCATCCATTCGTTTTATTAACATACCCCTTTCTTTTAAACGTCGTTTTCTAAAAGGTTTCCACACAGATAATTCATGAATACCAAGCAGCTTACTCTATAATAACAAATATCAAATATTTAGTATTTATTAACAGATAAAAAAAACTTTATTTAATCATTTACCATATGTTTACTTTCAAGCGTATCCAATGAATATGGTGCACTTGCAAATAAAGCGATACAAGATATCACGCTTTCAACTGTTGGGTGTCCACCACTACCCAAACATGCAATGATTCCACTCCATTTACTTTTTAACAGTTTATCTTTTATGTGATTAGATTTAATTTCCATACAATGAAATAATGGTCTACTGTATTTGAATCTTTCTTTATAATAATAAAGCGTAAAATCTATTTTTTGTTCCGGTGTCCAAAAATGATGAGTTAACATTTGTCGTGGAAAGAAATACGCTAAGGGGATGATGGCATAATTCGTAAAGGGAATTATAGAAATGAAAATAACTGGTGAAGCTTTAATTACATCTTTGTGTATTGAATGCGCTAACTGAATCTCTTTCCTTGTTAAACTATCTAATCCATATAGACTTTGTTTCTTTAATATGGCTATATAAAGTTTTAAATCGACAAAATAATTTTGCATACCATTAATAAACATACGATATAAGCCCATAGTTTTAGGAAAATTCTTACTTAAAGTTGCTTCATAGCGTTTCATATAATTTACATATTTGCTTAACCAATATTTTTTTAGATTAGATACTTTCCCTTTCTTCTCATCATTATTTTCTATTTGTGTAACATAACGTTGCACTGAATTGTATGAAAAACAAATAGAACTGTGTTTTTCATAAAACAATATTCTTGAAATAGCTTTATGCATGGTTAACTTATTTTCTTTTTAATTTTTATAATATGTTGAATATATTGAGGTTATGTTCCTGTGTTATTTATTCACTTGAGATACATTGTCGATTAAAACAAAATATTAAGATCATATATTATTAGTTACTAAGTCTTACTTATTAGTAATTTACTTTATATATATATATATAATCACAGTTATTATATAAAATGAATTATTGTACCCTGTTATAAGTTGATCTTGGATCATGCTTGATACCGGTTAATAAATAAATTAAATTAAATGAAAATATCTCTTTAGGTAATTTTAAACACAATATTTTTTTTTAACAATTTATAAATATTATTTGAAATATTATGTAACAATTTATATCATTATGCAACATGCAAAATAGATATATTTTGTTATTTCTTTAGAATATATATGAAAAAATTTGATTTAAATGAAATAATGCGATTGGTAGAATTTATTTGATCCCAATTTTTTATCGACAAGTTTCTATTCGTTTTTGCTACCACTTGCAACGTTGATTAAGCTATAGTAACGTTCTGATAGGTCACTGATACAAACCTATTTTTATTATTGGCTATTAATGTAAGAGAACAATCACGATTTGATTCTTGAAAACAAAAGTAGAAATGCGTCAAATAAAAGAAATATATATGTAAACATATGCACATAATTGCATTGATATTACAGAGTATTAAACAATAATATGTTTTGTTATCACGGAAAAAAAATTGAAGAAGAGGGAATTCTGGATATTGATGTTTGTTGCAACTGGTAGCTAACCTGCATTACGTGGAGAGTGATGTGATTGAGAACGATTTTGCTATCAGTAATCTGAAGAATAAAATTATTAATAAAAAAAAAAATAAAACAAAAACAAAAATACGAAATATATATAAAAAGAAAATAATTCGTAAATACATATTACAATGTTTTATGAAGAATTAAATGAATGTTGTCCATTGTTACTGGAAAAATTTGCCGAAGTCGAAGAATTATTGGAGAAAAATAAATTAAATTTGGACCGGGAACCTTATAAAGTAATATATGAAGCTATAGATTTACTTAAAGAAATAGAATTAAAACTTTATAATAGCCTAAACAGCGAGCAGGAACAAAAAGATAACGTCAAAGATTTAATCAAGTTATTGCTTGCTATTGCTTATTTAAAGACAGGTTTACTTTATGCTGATACTGAAGAATTAAAAGTTGCAGAAGAATACTTTATGAAATGCATTGATATGCTTAGAGGTAGAGAATTGGAACCTAAATGTATTGTACCAGTTTTAGCCACTCTTAATCAATTAGGTATAATTTGGTCTCAATGGAGTCAACCGGAAAAGGCCAAAACATTCCTTGATAGAGCTAAACAGATTTACATAGACTATACAGATCAAAAAAATCCTGAAGACCCTATCGATTTGATATCAAACTTTAATATTGTTGAAAAAGGTTTGAGTTTCAAGCAAGTACTGGATAAGCTATACATTTTAACATTGTATTATCTTGCACAAGTATATGGAGCTTTGAAAGATCATCACAAATCTGCAGTATATTGTCACATAACGTTGCGCTTGCAATTGGAACAAAATGAAGTAATAAATGATTTAGATTACATAGAATGGGCACTTAACGCAGCTACTCTGTCACAGTGTTTTTTAGAAAATGAAGGATTTACTCAGGCCAGGCATCACTTGGCTGCAGCATATTACATACTTGAAAAATATGAAAAAATAATGAAGGAAAAAGAAAGTGAAATGGAAAGTGAAGTAGCTGCTGCTGAATATGAACGTTTCAAGCATAGAAGCGCTGATGTGGCTAGATGCTGGGCTAAATATGGACTATTATTACTCAGTGAATCAATAAATCGTCTTGTAAAAAAAGTAGAAAGTGATGAAACTGATACAGAAGATACAGAAGAAAATCAATTGGATTCTAAGGCAGAAAAAGATTCAGAAAAATCTTTTGACGATCTCAAATTTGATATTCTAATGGATGATATTAAACCAATTGTGAATCAAATAACAGACGCATACCTTTTGGATTTTGATGATGCTAAACCCGTATTTTTAAATATTCAAAATTGGTTAGATCAAGCGAAAGCATATTACACTCTTGAAAATCATGCATCAGATTATGTAGAAATTATACAAGATTTATCTAGTGCATATAAGTGTTTATCATTTTTCGAAGAAAATGAAGATCGTCAGGCAAAAATGCACAAACGTAGAATAGATATCTTGGAAGCTACTGTTAAAGAATTAAATCCTCAATATTATAAAAATGTATGTAGACGAATTTGGATAGAATTGGGTACAACTTATTCTAATATTATGAATATTAAGTTGGATCGTTTACGAGCAAACAATGATAGAGCAGAGCTTCAAGCATTGAACAAAATTAATAATTTGGCTAAAAGTGGCATTCAAAATTTTCAATTTTTCTTAGATTCATTGGATAATAATTCTACCGATGGAAGAAACATAACATTTCCTCCTGATCTAGAAAAATCTGCACTAGGCGCATATTTTCTGATGGGAGGATTGTACAATAAAATGATTGCTTTTGATAAGTCTGAACAATTGGTGAATACTCAAAACAGTTTGAATGCCTATAAATTTATAATTGACTATTGCGAAACTCATCCAGAGGCTAGTGAGATGATAAAAAAAGAATTTAGTTTATGCAAGGAGATCGTTAATTTACTTCCTCTTAAAATTAATAAATTAAAATTAGAATTGATGGAAAAATAGATTTTTCTAAATATTTAACGTAATGATAATTATTGAATAAACAATAACTCTATGCAGTCAGTAATTTATAGAAAGTTGCATTTGATTTTAATTTATGTATATTTAATACACGATGTTCGATTGCTTTTTTCTCTTTAATGCAATGAATATCTTTGCACATAAACTTTTGTGAATTATGTTTGTAAGTATATGAAATGGATACAAAAACTATTATGTAATTTTTTAATGTAATGTTAACACAACGATTTTTTGCTACTTTAAACACCTACGATTGATGTTTTATATATCATGAAGTTATAAGAAATAAATATATATTAATCTAAAAATAACTATACGTTGTTAGAGATTTTTATTTTTTAAATAATATTTATTAAAATATTTTTCTTAAGATGAATATTCTAATGACGCCATAGATTTACTGTTTTCTATCATAACTATAATTATTTATAATGATGATAGTAACTGTTTTATTACTGTGAGGTATGTAAATATACATTGACAAGATCAGTAATGCAAAAAAGATTTAGTTTTTATTTCAGAAATAATATTACTTTTTTTCTGTTTTCTTGGTTGCTTTACTAACACCAGTTGTCTTAGCTTTCTTAGTTTTCTTTTTTAATGCGAAGAAAGCATTTGTTTTCAATTTGTTTCTTATTTGTCTAGCTTTCCTCAACTTGAAACGGTCAAAGTCACTAAGCTCGGCGCGCTAAATTAAAGAAGTTTGAAATTAATTAATAGAAATTAGATTTCATCGTAAATGTTATATAGAGATATTTTTACATTATATTTATTAGCAATATCTTTTTTTTTAATAAGCATTTGTACCTTCTTTTTAGCTGCAACCTTTCTAGCCCACATAGTATCTTTCCATAATTCATCTATTTTACCATTTTCCCATGCCTTACGTACAACTCGGGTGGAACCAGTATAAGGAAAACGTAAACGGAATTTGGTGAGATGAAGTTCGTTCAACCTCATCTGACCACGTGGTACATTTGCTGCTGGTCCATCGACCAAAACCTGTTAATATTATGACCGATAAAACGATTTGCACTGGAACCGTGCTAATGTTAATACATATATACATAAATATATTCTCAGATAATAAAATTAACATCAGCTAAGTGTCAGCCGGCAATTCCTATCAATATAATGGGATCATCATTGTAACGATAAAATGCTAACTAGTAGTAAAGTTATCTATCGGTAACTATTAAGTCTAATTTAATTTATAATATAATAAACATATGTTTAACTAAATCTATTAATAACATAAATAAATTATTTATACCCGATTTTGATCGATAACATCAACAATTGCGACGAGCTTGCCCTGGTAAGGGCCATCGCTAACGTAAGCAACTCGGCCCGACTCCACAAACCTTTGGAACGGCTATAAAAATATAATTTTATTATTTTCTATAGAACATGATCAATTTAATAAAAATTAATATTAATATAAATTAACATTGATAGATAAAGTTAAATTTAATATGCAGGTAATAAAGATTCTACTCTAAATTACGAGTAACATGTGCTTAGCGCTATTTGATTTTAAGGTTATGATAATCGACGCTATGCATATGTTGCATCGTGTACTCGAATTAATACAAAATATTAATTTAATTTAAAGCGCATAATAATATAAACAAATAAAACTTAAATTTAATATTCTTACTGCATTTTTACGCAAGTTATATGGACGAAGTATGCAGCCACAATGCACTTACCATGATGAACCGGAAGGGAAAGAATATTAGAGGATGCTACTGTATAGTACCGAATCGATATCAAGACTGAAACTTAAGAAAAAAAAATACCAATTCCTATGTTCTCTAGAACTTTCTCAGTTCTACCAATATAAAGACGAAAAAATTTGAAATTTCGACACTGATTCTACTAACATTTCAAAAAATTTGATTATAATAAAACTGTTCTGTTGATCCCCACATTTTTATTATCATTTTAATAAAAGTTGAATATAACCTGTGTGTGTGTCAATGAGTGCTTAAAGTAACAGAGTAAAGAGAAATTAATAATAATGAATTTATCATGTATTAGAAATTTCTCAAACTTAACGTATAAAACGTTAATTAATAATTGTCAATATAAAAATAATAGCAGATTATTATTATGTGATAATATTAAAATACATTTAATAAAAAGGTCAAAAATAACCCATCAAACTTTAAAAGAAATCAGACAAAATACTAACAAACCTAAGAGTCCTTATAGATATTTTTTATTGGTGAGTAATTTAATTAAATACATTCCTTTTCTTATTATAATTAGGAGACAAAAATATGAATTACTTTTAATACAATTAATTTTTAGATTGTACCAATTTCAACCTTTCTTCTTGGTACATGGCAATTGCAAAGACGTCAATGGAAATTAAAATTAATAGAGGATTTAGAAAGTCAAATAAATGCAGATCCTGTTGATTTAATAGAGAAGTATATAATTATAACATAGATATAAAAATATATCCTAATCATAAGTAATCAGAAATGTATTTTTTGTGCATTAAAAAATTGATCAATTATTATATGAAAATATTGCATTCAATTTTTCAGTGTGAATCAATTGGACTCTTTGGAATATCGCACAGTAAAAGTAAAGGGTCAATTTTTACATGAAAAGGAATTCCTTATTGGACCTAGAGCTGTAATTTATCATAATAATCCAGCAGACGTAGGAAATTTATTTGGTACAAGAAATACTAATGGATGGAATGTTATAACGCCATTTAAGGTAGAAAATGAAGAGTATGTATGTTTGAATTAATGAAAGATATTTTATAGTACAGTTTTTTTTGTATATTCTAAATTGTTTTAGTCTAACAATTTTAATAAATCGTGGTTGGATACCTGAAAAATCCAAAAAATTGCCACGTAGTAAAATTGAAGGTACCGTTGAAATTACCGGTATTGTAAGAAAAAAAGAAACTCGACCACCTTTTAATACTTCAAATATTCCTGAGAAAGGATTATGGTATTACAGGTAATTTAAATATTATCATTTTTATTTTGGAGAAAATAATTTTACTATTGTAAGGAAATTTTAATTTTTAGAGACATAACAACTATGGCGAACATAGCTGGTACTTCACCTATATTTTTGGATTTATGGTCTAAAGTAGATCCACCTGAAGGTCCTATTAGTTGTCAGACCAAAGTTTCAGTACGAAATGAACATTTTTCTTATATGATTACTTGGTATACACTATCTTTATGTACTGCAGCCATGTGGTATAGAGCTACTAAGAAGAAGTTACCAGTTTCTTTTTAATTAACACAAATTGAAAGGTATTGATAATAGAAATTTATATTTATACATTATATATATATAAAAAATAAATCTAATGAACGTAGGATTATTTTTACCATAGATACCTTCTATAATTAAATGAAATTTCTTTCATTTTATAGCGTCTGCAATTAAATTGACGTCTTCTTATGATATAGCCTTCACTTTGTATTATAAGATATTATAAAAGTTTAATCTTGCGATTTAATTTGGTGAGTTGATATATGTACTTGTACACTTTTGTATTATAACTTATATAGTATGGGTATAATTCATTTGACCATTACAAAATATTTCTTATCATCTTATTTCTAATTAGAAGTTTAATGAAATAAATTAGCGTCTAACTTATAATCATAGATTTCTTTATTTAATAACGCAACAGGTGAATACTCCATTTGTAGGAGGATATTAATTGCTCCCAGAAACTTGATTTCTCGTATTATAACAACAACAACAGCGATAATAGCGATCATTATCAGCAAAACTGCGAACAATGATCATATTATATAATAATACATTAACGAATGAGCATAGAAAATATCTTTATATAGATATGAAAATATACAATATACAAATTACATTAATAGGTGTGTACATTTCTTTATTTATTATATATAATAAAATAGAGCGATATATTATTATAATAATTAAACGACGATAAACAAGACTCACTTGTAAAAACGTCGATGTAATTGGATAAAAGGAACACTTTTATAGCCCATTTATCGTCATCTAAATTTATTATACTATGCGGCAGCACAGCAGACCCTCTCCTTCAATGAAATATGATTATTGATGTAATGAAAAAGGCATCAAACTTAACTTGGTTGTGCCAATGGACCATTGGCACAACGTTTAATAACAGTTACCGTTTTTTTCCCCCAGATCTTTCAGGATTCTATTTTACTACTAGCTAAAAATCATTTAACCGGGCCAAGTGCATGTAACATCTACAAAGAGTAGAAGTTTTAAAAGTGTATCAAAATACTCTGTTTACTCGTTGAGAATGCAAGTGCGTACAAGAGCATTGCACACAGCGTAAGGATCGCAATTACTGCTGGGTCTTCTATCCTCGAGGTAGCCCTTCTTATCTTCGGCTACACCGCGAGGTATACGAATACTGACGGTACGATTAGCTACGCCAGCGCTGAAATCGTGAATACTGCTGGTTTCGCATTGGCCGGTCAATCTACGCTCGTTATCTTTTCCTCCACGTGGATCGTAGGCTTGGATATGCCTGAGGTGCTGTTTGCTGAGCTTATCGATGGCCTTTTCGATTTCTGAAATACCGTTTTCGGAACGCATAGTTTTCGTAGAGAAATTGGCGTGAGCACCAGCTCCGTTCCAATGACCCTCGACCGGTTTTGGATCAAAACTGACGACAACACCGTATTCTTCGGCAACGTAATGAAGAATGAATCTTGCGATCCATAGATCGTCGCCAATTTTGATACCACTGCACGGACCTACTTGGAATTCCCATTGGGAGGGCATAACTTCGGCATTAGTACCGGCAATTTTAACACCAGCATAAATACATGCTCTATAATGAGCCTCGACAATTTCACGAGCTATGACCTTATCCGCACCAACGCCGCAATAATACGGACCCTGAGGGCCTGGGAAACCGTTTTTAGGCCAACCTAATGGCTTTTTATCGATGTCCAAAAGGGTATATTCCTGTTCAATACCAAACCAAGGGTCTTCGTTTCTAGCTGCTTGCATTGCGTGATTGCATAAGTAGCGTTGGTTTGATTTTGTTGGTTGTCTATCGCTGGAATAGGTGTCACAGAGGACCAGCTTATTGTTACCACGTCGGAATGGATCATTGTAAAGTGCTACAGGAGTAAGATAGATATCGCTGTTGATTCCTTCTGCCTGATACGTCGAGCTACCGTCATAAGTCCACTCTGGTATTTCTAAAAGAAAATTTTTTATTATTTTCTTCATCATCGATATGGAAAAATCTCAAGAGTTACATTACGATAATCTTTATATTTATCTATGTAAAAAGGTAATGGATTATCCATCGTATATTTCTCAATTATTTGTTTTAAGTTTTATATTATTTATCTTATCTTATTTTTCGTATACTATTGATATGATGTTTTTGTAATTTCATTCGATTTTAATCATGTACGTTTTGTTTTTCTTGACTCTTATCTTTTTGTTTTTTGTACTTTAACATAGATTCGATGAACTCGTAAAAAGATTGTGATTTATCGTTTAGCTACTATGCAAATTGTTTCTAACGTAAAGAAGATTGAATGAAAGACTTTAACGCATGTGGCATGCACGAGGAGTGCGTACGTTCATTGTGATTCTATAAATGTCCTCGATTAAGTTTCCTAACGTATGCCCTCTGTCTCGGTTTTTGCAGCAGTCAAGGATTAAAAAAAAGAACAATTCATTATATCGCGTCGCATATTTTACATCGCGTAGGGGCGAACTTTTTTTAATATAAGAAAAGAGAAAAAAATTTGTTTATTCTTAAGATTGCAACAGGAATCTATTATGTCACGTGTTAGAATTAATAAGAATAATTCTGATACCGAAAATATTCTAAATATTTTGAATAATTATACTAACCAGAAGGACTTTTAGGCACAAAATCCAAAGTTCGGGTCTTAGATCTTACATTTTCGCCGGTTCCATCGATCCATATGTATCTTACTTGAGTTGCATTTTCCGGTTGTGGCAGGTCAAGGTATTTTTGCAACAACGTTTTGTCCAAAGCCGCATTTTGTGAATCCTTTAATACAGCACGCGACATGGTGGTACTGCAAATTGCATATATCTATCAAAATAATATTCATCGCAAATCGTTACTATTATAATAAGGATATCGAATATCGATTGAGATTATTTTCCTTAAAGGTTTTATCGGGAAATTTTGTCGAAAGAACGTCAAAATATAGTATCAAACAGCTTCGACAATCGAACGTTTAAATTTAATGAAGTATGTCACGTCAATCAATGACGATAAAGTATTGATGAGAAAAAAGAAAGAAAACGTAATCGTGCATTATTGTTACACCTGTATCAAGAATAGAAAATACTTTGCCAGCTGAAGTATCGATCCCCATTCTAATCATTTTTCTCGTTAAAGAGGTGTAACACATCGACAAAAAAAAAAAGAAAAGAAAAACGATAAAACAACGACAAATGCATTTTTTTGCGTGTTATCTTTCATCTATCGTTGTTACCTATATTTTATTTTTTTTTCTCTCTACATCTTTTTTTATAATATGTTATACAACGTAATATAATATTATCTTTTTTGATGCTGTAGCAGTATTCAAAAAGTATCCCACCTTTTTGATGCACAAATGAATGCAACACCACGGTGGTATTATTATTCGAGTCTTATTCTATAGGAAAAAAAAATCTTAATTTAATTATTATTATTATTATTATTAATTTCTTTTTGGTCTGTGTTTTGTATATTAAATTTATATTAAAACAAACTTTCGTGCATAATTGAAAGAAAAATAAAAATAAAAAAGAAATACAATTAACGTGCAACGTGGTTGTTATTTATTATATTTTAACAAATTCCCTAATATAATAATATATGTATTTAATAGAATTCGAAATGGGGGCGAGGGGGACGGGAAGGTTTTTTAAATCTCATGATTTCTAAAGTTTCATGTACAAAAAAATAATTTGCAGATAAAGAAAACAAAATGATTCGCCAGTAGCGCTGTCTGGTTGAAATAATGCACGACTTGTTGCACGTTCCTCGTCGTACACGACATAAGCTCGTGCATCCACGATGATGATGATGATGATGATGATGCAGCTGGATGTACAGTGGTTCAACCAGAAAGAGAGAAAGAAGAGAGAAGAAGAAGAAGAAGAAGAAGAAGAAGAAGAGGATTGAAAGAAGAAAAAAGATAAGTTCTTTATTCATCCTTGGGCGTTACGAAAAGATAGGTGCGCCCACGTTTCATGCATGTACCACGCGATTCGTGCGTGATCATGTGTGTGTATGTGTGTGTGTACGTGTGTATGGTCTACGTGTTATACTAACGTTCTTGGTTTAAATCCGAAAACCAAAATTATACCCTTCGAATATCTCTCGGTGAAAATGATTCTCTTCAACTCGTCCACAATTGTAAATAGAAATTATAGAAATATTGCAATTTTCTATGGAAACATTTGTAAAATTATTATTCGACTAATGGACATTTAACAATCCGTGGATTGTAGGTAATTGTATGATTCGTTATTAATTAATTAAAAATCCACTTATGCGAAATAATCACGTGAAATCGGAATATGCAATTGCAACGAAGCCGTAAAAAAAAATAAAGGAAAAAAAAAGGAAAGGGTTTATGGTGTGAAAGGGGAGATGATGATCGAAAGAGAAAGGAAAAGAGCAATGACTTCTTTTGAATACATCAGAATGTTTACGATGAAAATAAGGCTACGATGCATGTGTGTTATGTTTGTTGTACGTGTTTGTGTATGTCTGTGTGGGCGTGAGGGGACCTTGTGCATGCACTTGTGAGTGTGAGTGGAAAATTTCGGCGTTCTCTCTTCTGTCTCGTGATGAAATAAGACGAAGAAAGAAACAGAAATGCGGTAGTTTATGTGTGTATATGTGTGTGTGTGAGAGAGAAAGAAAAATAATAATTGCTACAATAACGAATGATTGCTCGAGAAATGATTCTGACAGCAAAGCACGAATTATGCAATTACTATTAATCCTCAAGTGTTCCTGTCGGTTGAATCATAATTCATTTTCCATCGAAAGAAATATTATTTACTATTTGTAATAATTAATAATTAAATAACAAATAAGAATAAATTAAATATTATTATATATTATATATATATATATATATATTATATATAATATTATATAAATTAAATAACTCGTCGTTAGTTTTAGATTATTTGCTTAAGTGATGCTTACTAATTCCTTTTTTTTTTTTTTAATATAACGATGACGATATTATAACAAGATTACATAGACTTTTATCTGTACGCGTATGGTTTATCCTCTTTCATTAAAATATGATATTCTTATTCAAGGTTTTTAATAAACAACGTCATATATAGATATATATACTTTTGTATATTCTATTTAAATATAAGGATAACGTATATTATAAAATATAACTAATAGGGATACTACAAACAACATCAATCTCGTTTGATCGATTAGAACAAACAAAATATTCGTTGAAAAGTTTTTAATAGATCTGTTTCTATGTATATAATATGAATACTTAACTACATATATATATGTATATAAAAATACCACACAGAGAAATAATTTATGCATATATATATATATATGTATCTCTTTAAATAGAATAACAACGATGTAATTTCATTACGTTAATTGCAAAGGTCTATTTCGCTATTATTATTCTTCTATCATGCAAAGAGAAAACGTTTACGAATTTTTCTTTGTTTCGTGAACTTTACTCGCTTTTGACAAATTTCAACAAACGTCCTGTTGGAAAATTTTCAAGAAAAATAAAATAGAAGATAAAAAGAAACAATCCGAATCTAGCCCTATTCCTATCCGTAAAATTTTTAATCGAACCTGTCTCGTTGTCTAACATTAAAAATTATTCGTAAAAAAGAAAATATACTTGTATAAAAAAAACTTGTAAATTATTTTATATTAATATTATTTTATATATATATATATATATATATATATATGTGAACGAAAGATTTTTCTCAAGAAAAATTTGATCAGTCAAAATGATGATGATGATTATTTTCTATCGTTTATAAGAAGAGAAGAATAATCCACAAGTTGTACGAGTTCTGTACAATAAGGTCAGACAAGATCAAAGGTATAATTTACCGGTTTTCAACTCGCTCAGACGGTTCTTATACAGAAAGTTGCAGTAGAAAAGAAAAAGGAAAAATAAGGAGAAGGAGAAGAAGAGAAAATCATTTTAAAATCGAATCATTCGATATCTGTCTTTAAGGTCAAGATCAATAGATTGATTAGATCAATCTATCGATTGAGTAATGAACAAGATGATGACATTAAAAATGATATAATATCACATTTGGTTATAAATAAATCACTGTGTTTCTATATTAATCAACGTTAACCTCATAAATGAGATCAACGAAATAATTGGCTGCTTGTTTAACGAGACACCATGATTTGATAAAAACAATTACATATATATTTTACATCTTGTTACGAATATGAACAATCGATCTTTTGAATAATCAAAATTAAACACATGTTTAAAAACGTTTTATAGTTTACATTTTTTCTCTCTTCTTCTTCTTCTTCTTTCTATTATTACGTTCTAAATTTGTAACTATCCTTACAAAATACAAATATACAAAAATATTCTGACTACTTAGAAATTTTTCACGACTGATAAATCATATTATCCAACGTTTTCTACGCGTACACGTATTTTACATAATATAATGATCAAAAATGTTTTATTTAAAGTACAATTAAGCAGAGAATTAAGCCAAGTACATCGTATTTCCGATTGAAATAAGGTTTACTAGACTAATTGATTGACATTTAAATATCACGACAATTGTTTCAATCGCGAATCAAAGAAACCTTTCATCATTCAAATCTCCTTGTTATCTTACAAAGCAATACGAATTTTCGTTGTTGATATTAAATTTATTCGTTAGTAAGATAAACGTATCTATTAAAAATCATTTTAATTAATCGCAAGAAGAAGAAGAAGATCAAGTTTACAAATATCTCGAGGACAATGAAATTACTCGTGAAATACGATTCGCGAATCAAATTAAAAGCAGGTTGGCGGGGGTGTGGGGGGGGGGTTTCGGAAGGTAGGAGAAGAGGTCTTGAAATTCTACAACTAAAAGAAATAGAAAAAAAAAACGAAAAGAAAGTTAAACCAACCTGAAACACTTGCTGACGGTGATCCATTTCTGCTTTTGACCGGTTGCGACCGATCTTAGAATCATGCTACCGTAAATCTTCATGATTATATTCGAACTCATTATGTTTGATATTATTAGCCCTTACTTTGATCTTTCTTTTTCCCTTTTGTTTCGAATTAATTCAAACTTATCCGAATAATCGCGAAATATTATTCAGAGACAATACGAACAACGGATTTTTATTCTTACTCTTTTAATTTTAAAGGGGGGGGGGTAGGGAAGAGAGAGTAGAAAGAAAAGGAATGCAGTGGTATACACATAAAAAAAATATTAAAAATGTTAAAAGTATTAGTTAAACTATAAAAATGAAAATTCAATTAGGAACGGTGAGAGCAACGTACTCTCTACTGACGATGGAAGAGAAAGAGTGGTACCTTTTATATGACTACCCCCTCTACTATCTTTCCTTTTCTTTGCTTTTCTTTTCTTTTCTTTTCTTTTCTTCATCCTTTTCCTTTGATTTAACTTTCAGTAACAGAATCAGAGTTACCATTTTGCTTTTAAATATATTTATCTATTTATATATGTCTCTTGGAATCTTTGGCTGTTTGTAAATAAAGTTTTTCTACTCGTTATTCTAGAAATACTTTTTTTTTTTGTCATTTATTTTTATTTATTTCAAATCACGTTTCCTTTTTTTTTTTATAAATTATATTTGCATATATATATATATATGTAATATGAGTCATATTAATATTTTTATAATATATTTTAATGTAATTTCATTGATTCATTTTCATCAAACTTAATGTAAAAGGGATAACCAATTCAATTAAATGTTTAAACATTTGATCTTTGTTGATTGACAAAATTCACGGCCTATGTGTATAACAGTCGTCCAATTGGATTTTTGTTTGTTAATCGACAATGTGAGATTTTGAAAAGTAATTAATCGTGTAAATAAAGTTAATGATTTGTAATCAAAATAATTGTTAAAATAAATGATTAAAATAAATTAATAATCGCTATGGCGAAATCGTTCTCATTCTAACCGGACTATGAGAACGAACAAAATCCTAAATATAAATATAGATTTCTTCTTCGTTTTCTTTTTTACACGTGGCTAAAAGAAAATTTATTACATAAGTTTTTAACCCAGATTTTATTTCCTCGTTATACTTATGTCATTTCATGATCATTGAAAATTTATTTACAATAGAAAAAGAAAAGAAAAAAAAGAAGAAAAAAGAAACGAAAGACGAGAAATGAAGTATGAAATTAATAATATATTGGGAATAATTATTTTGAAAATAGTCAGACATTTCGATTATTGTTCAATGTTATCGAAGAATACTTTATCATAAGGATGGACAAACTGAAAACAACTTGCAACTTCAAATCTGTTCTTCGTTCAGATCAACCGAAACCAACCACATAACTGACGAAACCGGTTAGAGTTAAAAGTAAGGGGTTAAAGTTAGAGTAAAAGAAGTTGAGAACAGAATAAAAGTTGCATTCTTTTGCAACAAAGATTAATTAATATAATTCGGTCATCTTAACAATTGTTTTTTTATTTTTTTTTTTTAAATATAAAGATAGTAATCCACAGTTATTTGTTTATTTAATTATTTATGGAAAATAATATTATTTTTGAGAAAGTAATCGTCCGAATTTCATATTTTATGATAGTTATTTTTGTTTTTAACTAGAGAATAAAAAAACTTTGATAAGATAAACCAAATAATTATTTCGTATGGTTTTTCTTCTTTTTATCTTTTCCTGGTATCCTTGTGAACGTGATAAAACAACGACGACGACGAATATCTTTTCTAACGTTACAAAAAAAAATAAAACAAAAATAATTTTTGCCAAGAATTATTACGGATATTATTATTATTAATAATAATATAAAATTTATCTATAAATCGCGTAATTTTGTACGATAACATTCGTTCACATAATTCTTTATATTACACAATTCATCACACACAATTACAACACATTTTTTGACACTTTCTTATCATTTTCTACGAAAAAAAAAAAAAAATCAAATAACATATAAAAATGTTGTTCCAAATAAACGATAATTAATGTAAAATTCACGATATTCAAATAATTAATGTTTCACAAGCGAATCTCTAAAAGATTAGAACAAAAATTAATTAGATTTACGTAAAAAAATTAAATCGAAAATAATAAATTAATAATAAATATTAAATTCTCTCTATATATATAATATTAATCCAATGTATATGTGTTTAAATAATCTGAAATATAAGTATAATGTATTAGAGTATTCAAATAATTATGAATCAATCGAAATAAATGTGTATTATTTAAAAACATGAAGTGTATGATATCTATGTACTGTTTTCTTCGAAATTTACCGTTGAACTGGGTCAATGTTCTCTGTTAAAGTTTTTCTGTTAAATGTTGTTTACATGACCTAACTAAATAAAACTGGGTTAATGTCCTCTGTGAAAGTTTCTTTTGTTGAATGTTCTTTATATTACTTTCAGAAGAATAAATTTTATTATAATCAATTGATCAACCGATGATTCTACCCTTTCTCACCTTACATTTATGTTCCCTTTCCCTTCGTGTCGTTTCATCAAATTTTATTGTTACCGATGCCTAAAAAGTTTCACTTCAAATAGACAAAATTATGATAACAATTATATTAATATTATTTTGTTGTATTGCAAAAGAATATAAATGGAATTTTGTCAATGAATGTTTCGAAATTATCATATATACCGTTAATTTATTATTATAATAATTGTCCAATGTTATTACGTGAAGCATGAAAAATATATAGATTCGATAAAGGAACGTTTAATTCGCATCGTTACGCCTGATTATTTTCCTTCCTCATTTTAATTTTGATTTCATCGTGACATCGTACAATAGCTACACACACACACACCAACACACGTATAAGTAAAACGTATTGTCACTCTAAATGTAATCGACTAAATTTATTTACACGATCTCATGTTCTTAATGAATTAAGATAATCTAACGATATTTTTCCTATTAAAAAAATGGTAAGCATATTTAATTAATAATACACATAAATATCTTAGACATTATTTTACATAAGATTGAAATATAAAATATATAATTTTATAATGAAATATCCGATAAAATAATATGTGTAATTCATTTGATTTCATTTCTTTTGTTGTTTTTCATTATCGAAATCACGAATCATCGTGACTGTCAAATAAAATTACGTTAGCGATAAATCATTTTATTATACGATCTATATAAGTATGAAGGTTTTCTTATAACATTATTGCATTTAATACGATGGGAGGTTTATTCGTGCATCATGTATATACAAACTTGCTAGAGGTTCTCGCGATAATGGAAGCAAACTGCGACACGATAAAGCGTTCCACTGACCTACAACACTAGCCGAATGGTACTTCCTTGCATATGCACACCTTCCATTTAAGAACTAAAATCCTTGAAAAACAGTGTATCAATCCGCGACGATCACAAATCGAATTAACTTCTTTTTCTTATTTCTTATTTCTCGTGGAAAGAAATTCAATGAAAATAAAATCAATGAAAATAAAATCAACGATCTGAATTATTAGATCATTTTCTTTTTTTTTTCTTCTTTTTTTCCTTTACTCAATGAAATATAATTCTCTTAAGATAATTCCAAATTTGAATTTTTTCTAAGCAACGTTAATCACTTGCCAGTAATTTTCCGACAATTTTCAGACGTTAATTTATCAGAATAGTTTCAAAACGAAGGGTGGTGGTGGTTCTCACATGCTGAGTAGCTACACAGCCCTGCGAACGAAATTGAAATGAAGCCATGAAATCAATCACGAAACATTAATTATTCGTTTCAGTTGTAATCTAGGTCATTCGGTCGTTTAAAGATTATTCATCCAACTGTTTTATAACATTTCTTTGTTACTACGAGTGGGATATCTACGCGTTACATTTCTTCAATGTCAGTTTATTCTTCATTGAAGTGGGTGTATGTGTGTGTGTGTGTGTGTGTAGGTGCGCATACATTTGCTTAATGTATCGTTCGTTTAACACGAAACACGTTGTTCGTCTAATAATTTTGAAAAAACAATGAAAAAACTCTACTTTCTCAGAATACATCTGTCTGGTTATTCTAACTGTTGGCTTTTAATCAAGAACGACGATCAATTGGCATCATAATTGAATAACCTAATGTGTTCTATACTATTTTGTTTTATTTTTTTCTATACGACCGTGAAACAAGTTGTAATTTTATTTTTAAAGTAGATACTACTTCGATTATATAACGCACGCTTCGATCTAAATTATAATTTGTACGCAGTTCAATTAAATATTCGAGGAAATCATTTTTGTTCCGTTCACAATTTCGTATATACACATACACATACATATATATATACATACATTTACATATATCTTATATAAGTTTGATTCCTATTTAAGTTTGCACGAAGAGTTACTATGTTTAATTATAATTCTTACTCGTACCTTTCTACTTCGCGTGTTTCGATATAAAGTTAACGTATTTGATTAAGTAAATCAAAAATAATAAAATAATAATAAAAAAAAAGAGAAGAATCTTTTTACGTGTAATAATTATTTAATAATTCTGAAATAGATGATAAAAATATATAAGAATTTATTCTAACACTGTCTAAAGTAATTATTATCTAAACATATTATTATTTTCTTTGTATCATTATACTGTAAATTAAAATGTAGAAATACATTGTGACTCGTATATATATATATGTGTGTGTGTGTGTGTGTGTGTGTATATGTATACTATAGCTACTGAGTAATTGGAAAGCACCAATGTATAGAGATTATCACGATTCAATCGTTATCGTGTCTCGTTTTAGATTTATGCGTATACTCTCGTATTTTCCATCCCATTTCAGATCGAAAGTACCATAGAATAAAGAGGATACATTGGTAACCTAAATAGATACTATATCTTTGCCAAGTATCATCATAAAAGATCTTTTGTAAATTTACAATCGTTAATAACGACTATCACTATCGTATTATTTAGATTGATGCTTTTTATATGATAATTTACGAATCATTTTTTATAATAAAAATTGATCACATTATAATGACCATAATCATAAACGTTAATTAATCATTATCTATATTCCTATGATGAATCTTCAAAAACGTTTATCTATATAAAAGAAACAATGATTAAAATAAACGAAACACAAATCACTAATCAATTTGAAACGAACATTTTATCTAGAAACAATTGTTTCTAATTTCAATTAATAATAATAATAATTAGCCAATATTATATATAGGCATATATAAATACAAAAATATATAAAATTATAATATAATAATAAAATAATATATAATATATATATTTATATATAAGCAGTATCCAACATAGAATAAAATTAACGAACGGATAAATATGTTCACGTTATTTCTACGTGTGATTGAATGTACACGTTATTATTGTTTAACGGAAGAAAAGAGAAAAAACAAAGAAGGTAATAGGAAGAGAATGAAAATGAATGAGGTGAGGTGAGGTGAGATGAATAAGTGAAATATAATGGAAGATTTTCAGGGTCATCGGAACGATGCATGCATGAGAAGCATTTTATTCGCTCGCGTTTAACAAAGCTAAACAAGCTGATGTCAGAAGTAAAGTGTGACGACGGGGGCACGCAGTTTCGTGCCAACTATTTCAAACTAGTATCAAAACTTCCTCTTCTTCTTCTTCTTCTTCTTCTCTACCACCATTTCCACCTCTACCACCTCTTCCACCTCTCCCACACCTTTAACCATCTCTACCACCCACCACTAATTTCCCTCCTTGTCTCTTTCTCTCTTAAAACTTAAACGTTCATTGCCAAGGGCTTTACACCGTTTCCTGTTATGCAATCAAATGATAAATAAAAACAAAATAGCACGCAGAGAACTCGTAGTATATTGTACTCGTATATAAAAAGATTATTTTATAATAACTATTTCAACGAGATTAGATAATAAACATTTTAATTAAGAACGATAAAAATAGTTCAAAGTAACGAAACAAAAAAAAATTACATTTAAATTACGCGTAGTATTATAATGTATGCTAATTATCTAATTATATTCACATTATATTATTATAACAGTTATCAAATGAAGTTGTTACTTTTTTTAAATGAATTTATTATTCATTTATAAATTAATCTAATCCATATATATGTTATATTATCTTCGATATACTTTCCATTATTTTATAAAATAAAAAACAACAAAAATTGATTATTCGTCTGCCCCTTAATATAGGCAACTGTTTATGATCCGAGTCCTATCCAGTTGTTTACAATTACTCATTGTTTCTTCTAATCAAACTCCGGTTCCTATCTTTTTCACTTTCTCTCTCTCTCTCTCTTTCTCTTTCTCTTGGGAATGATATGATAGAAATGTTTTTTATTAACGAAATGATAGGAACGTAAAAGATAATAATTAAATAAAAGACCATCGTAAAATGAGCGACTTTTTTTTTACGAATAAAAACGAATCAGTCTTCGTTAACCCACCCACCACCTTCCCCGCCCCCCTTTCCCCCATCGAAAATAGAAACACATAATGTGTTACACAATAAACCCGTGTGTTGTGTTCGTCTAACGCGTTTTAACTGGTTAGTACGAACGATTGGAATTTTGCCTATAAACTTGCCAACAAGTTAACACTTTATATCGGTCAAACATCGATAATACGATTCGATATCTTTTTTTCTTTGTTTGTATTTGTTTTTAAATAAGTTTTCGTTCGCTTAGAACACGACGATGAATAAAAAACAAAGAGAGAAGGAGAGAGAACAAGGAAACAAGATATCTTTAAATTATTAATCATATAATACAATAATATTGTAATTTTCTTATAATCACTACAAAAACACACACACACACACATATAGTCGTTATAAATATTAATGAACTAAAAAAAAAAAAGAATTAAGGAAAGAATAATAATTGCAAATAAATGGAGCAACAACGACCTAGACGTTGCACGTGCACGCGTACGTATCGCGTTTGAAAATGATATTCGTGTAAAAAAAAAGAAAAGGAAACAACGAAAAATTGTTCTCCCTGAAAGGGTTCTCCTCTCTTTGTTTAATACTTTATTTCTTTTTACGGATTTAGAAAAGAAGACGTATGAAATGACACGATTTGTAAAAAGGTAGATATTTCACCCCTATGATTAATTATTAATCGAAGCAACATTGTTAAAGACATAATTTATTATTTAAATTCAATTAAACTTCCTGTCAGAATTTCGTTGGGATGACTTTTTAATGTAACGTAAGGTAAATTGATCTTTAAATAATTAAAATCACTATTCTCGGTTCATAATAATAAAATATATATTAATTAAATAAATATATATTAATTAATATATAATATAAATAAATACCATAATAATATAATAAAATACTGAACGTATATATATGCTTGATATATTTATATAAAATAATAATAATAATAAATACCTTATAGAGAGTTTAATTCAAGGTTTGATTCACACACACTATGTAAGACGATTTTAACATTCGTTAACAAAGAAAGGAACACTTCATTTAAATTACACGATAGATAACAACAACACGAAGAAGAAACGCGTGCGATCGAATGACTATGCCGAGCACGACTGCCAGATGACTACCGTGGAACTCTTATATGACACGAGCAAGCATAAAAGAGTGCTACGAATGGGGGGTTGTGTTTGGTATAGATAATACTTTCTAAAATAGTATCGTGAGTCAAAAGTTTTCCGGATAACGAGTGTGTCCAATCGGTAAACGAAAAACTAAATCGTTAAACTACCCTTTGTACGTTTGTATAAGAATGATAATTATCTATTTGAACTTTGGTACAATTTCTATGAATATTTAACAAAGATATTAGAAACAAAACAAACAAATAAAATAAAACTTAAAACGATAATAAGTATGTTTTAATTATATTCTTTTGTACACTTTTTTCTACGAGAAAGATAATAATTATAAATTTGAACTTTAGTACAATCTCTATGAATATTTAACAAAGATATTAGAAACAAAAAAAACAAAAAAACTAAATCTTAAAACGATAATATGTTTCAATTATATTCTTTTGTAGATTTTTTCTACGAGAAAGATATTTAATACGATAATAATCATCTAAACGATTTTTCTCCTTAAATATTATTATTATTATTATTCAATAATAATTTACATTAAAAGAATTTCAATTTATAACGTATGTTAAAACGATTGAATTAATTTGAACGTGTTAAAACAAAGAGAAAAAAAATTACGAAGATAAGTTTATTTGTTAAATTCGTCTAACGAAAATATTTGGATAAGTATATCGTACGAAATATCGACGAACCATCTTACGAAAAACCACCCCCGCAATGTCACACGATGTACCTACAAGAAATTATCTCGTTGTGCATCTTCCTAGTGTAAAAGAGACCCCCTCTCCACAATGTGCTTGAAAAAGATATATGTATATGTATATATATATATACATAAATGGGACAACAACGTTGTTGATAAGATCGTTTCTTTTTAATAATTTCCAGTTTTCTCTCTCCCTCTCTCTCTCTTCTTTTATATCACTTTGAAATATCGTGTTAATCTTCGAAAAATAAGATCGAGATAAAGAATCAAATATACGAGAAGAGAGAAAGAGAGAGAGAGAACTTTATCGAATAAATTCATTATAATCTTCGCGAAGATGTTTAAGATTACAAATAAAAAATAAAAAAAAAAAAAACACCTTGAACGATTTAATCTCGTCATATAATATATATTTAATAAAACATTAAAAGTTATTTACGAAAATAGATAATCACTTGCTCGCGTATCAAATTGTCCTAATTTCTTCTAGATAATTCAATCAATTTCAAGTAAAAATGAAATAAGACGATTAGTTAATACATAACGTCAATTATCAATATATTACGAATGAACTAGCGAAAAATAGTTTACTCAAATAATAGGAAGTTTGAATAGCGTACTTTAAAAAAAAAAAAAAAAAAAAGAACAAAAAGGAAAAGAATGATCCGTTTAACGTAGTAATTATTCCCATTAACCGATCTTACAAATACTACAAACTAATTAATTGTATTTTTTACGAATAAATTGATATTCTTCTAACTCCGTAAATGATCACAAAGTCCATAAGTTCAGCCTACTTTTCAAGAATTCCGAGCAAACTTTAAACCGAGACCATAAAGATCGCTCGATATTATTTCTCTCTCTCTCTTTTTTCTTTTTTTTTTGTTAAATACTTTACTCGAGAATCGTTTAAACGTTTCGCTTTGTTACAACGTTGTTTTATTATAATACTTAACGTGAGTACTCGCGTAAATATATGACAATTATGTATAGTATGTATGATCTTTGATAAGAACTAACATATATGTGTGTGTGCGTGCATGCGTGTGTGTAATAATAATTAAGATCAATTAATTTTACGTCATAGGAGAGTTCAATGTACATACATACATGCACACTCACATATATTATACATATATATAAATAGATTCGTATATATAAGTTTCATATACGTTTTTTTTTTCGTTATTCGTAAAATTCTACGTAGACTTTATATTAGGCTAAAAATAAGTTCAAATTTTGAAGGACCATTGAAAAATTGGAACGTCCAAGTCGTTTACACGCGTATCGTATTTTTTCGTTAATTATTCGGAGTGCTTAAAAGCTAGCTAGCTTTCTCTTTTTCTCTCCCTCTCTCTCACTCTCTCTCTCGTTCTCTATTTCTCTTTCTTTCTTTCTTTTCTTTTTTCTTTTTTCTATCTATCTATCTTTTTCTTCTAAACCATACCGTATTAATCCGGGAAAAATAATTTCGAAAATAGTAATATAATAAAACGACCGATCTCACGAATTCATTTTTTACGTTTCTTCCATCGGACACGCATTATTTGACCCTAATATAAATATAATGAAAGAAGAACAGTCGCGTGTATCGATTTGACGATGTTGGACGTTTTACATCGTCATGGAGACATAGGAAAACAAATCTAATTTATTTGAAAATAAAAAATAAAAAAAATAAATAAAAAGAAACTATTTCATCTCCGCAGTAAGAAACGCGAATTCATTGCGTCGAGTACAAGAAAGAAAACAAAATAAAAGTAAAAAAGTAGAAGAAAAATCAGTTGATTCCTGTACACGACGACGAGGAAGAATTTTAATTGAAAATCATTCGAAAATAATAATGATCACGAGAATCCCAAAAGAGAATTAAACAGTTTCTCTTGGATGTTGAATTATTTAACTAACAATAAATTAAAAAATCGTATAATTAATGATCGAGGTTTTAACTAGCGTTAAAAGTAAACAAATAACTTTGATTCCGAGATAACTATCTAATTAATGTGAGATTTAACTCGCGCATTCGAGTAAACAGGATGTGCCTCGTGTTTGTTGATCGTGGCACTCTCGTGTGAAGAAAGTACGCGTGTATATATGAACAAAAAAAAAAGACCTAAAAAAATAAGAAAAAAAGAAAGAAAGAACACGTATATCACTCTGACAAGTGCGTTTTCTAGATCTAGACATATTCTTTCAAATATTTATCCATAAACTCGTAAAGAAGAAACGAAAAGAGAGCTTGTTGTTGTTGTAGTTATGCGAATTCAAAATGATACGAAAAAATGAAATAAAATGTATCTTCTGTAATATTATACGTAAAAAAGAAAGTGAATCGTTTATACTCGATATTATTTTTTCGATAAGAAGATTTTTTGGATACTGTTTAAATAATAATTAAAAATTCGTTATTGTTAATTAAAATATGTCATATATATATATATATATTTTTTTCGTAAATATGTTTTTTTTTTCGAGTACTCGATTACTCTCGTTAATGTATATATATATATTAATTATTAATAAATATTAATTATATATATATATTAATTATATATATTAACTAAATATTATATTAAATATATATATATAGGTATCTTGTTTTGTTTTTTTTTAATTTCTTTTCTCATATCCCTTTAGATAAAATTTAATATTTCTGCCCACTCGACGTTTATTTTCAATCAGTGAGATATTTCGGTGATAAGGACGATCTCGTTATCGTAGAATTCACTGATCGATACAACAATATGCTTGCACGCTTGATTACGAGCATATGTACAGGAAACAAAATGATCCTCCCGTACTATTATCATTAACCTGACGTGAAATTTAGTATTGTCACGAACTGTTCTCGTTCTGATAAAAATGAATATGTAAGCCACTATGTAACATGCAAATGTGAATGAAAAATTCTATTAAAAATAGGGAATCTTAATAATAACCAACAGGTAAACATATTTAGTGACAAAAAGGAGATGATAACGGAGTTGATAAATACAAAAGAAAGTATCGTATGGTTGCTTGTTAAACATTCATAAGATTCGATATTTCTATTTTTGCAATGTAGGTCGGTGCCGTCGTCTTTGTTCCGTTTCATCAGATTATTTTACAAATAACATTTCGAAAATTGTCAAAGTACTGGCAGTTAACGTTCTACAAAAAAAAAAAAAAGAAACAAAATGAGAAAAAAAGAAAAAACAAAGAACCGAGAATACTTTTTAACGACTTAAGAGTCTAACAAGTGTTCTATGATAATTCGTTTTAAAAATCTGCATAATGCAAAGGCAAATAATTCTTACTTTTTACGGAAACGGTAATTATTATCGTTTAAAAGTCTTATTTCATAACGTTTAACCAGTTGCTTTTATCTTTATCAATGAGGGACACGTGTTATATCATATCTTTAGTATAATAATGAAAAATAAATATCTGTATTAGTCGTCAAGAAAGTACATTTGTAATTTATTAAATTAAGATACCGTTCTCGGTAATGGAATTATTAAAAAAAAAAAAAACAAAAAACAAAAATAGAAAACAAAATAGAAAGAATAAAGAAAAACAAGGTAGATTACCTTGACACAATGACGTAAAAAAATTTGAAAGAAACCTGTAACTTTCTCTATTTCTCTCTCTCTCTCTCTCTCTCTCTCGTATATATGTTATAGTAACATGTTGATATAAATAATTGATAAGAAGAAACGCGTTAAATGAATTCCATTCATATGGGAAGATTTTAAAAGTGAATTTTAATTGAGAAAAAAAAAAAAAAAAAAGATAAAACAATTTAATCTATTAACAACGGATTATAATTTCATTCTTTTATAAACGAGAGATAACAAACAAAGTCATTCTTGACGAGTATCTGGATCTGGAATTATCATCTGAGAATTTGTAAAAAAAAAAGAAAAAAGGGGAAAAAATAAGAAGAAGAAGAGGAAAAATAAATCTCAATAGATATCCCACGGTAATACAATACTATCGAATGATCACACGCAACCGATCACTTTTTCATCTAACTATTATCTAACTAAATACCTCATATACATATATGTATGTACAAATAAATACAAGATAAAGATTATTATACGTACGTTGAAGATTGATACATTCGCTAATAAATATACGTCGCAGTTTTCATCTTTATTTCATACGCAACGATCATGGTTAATAATTTCTTTAAACTGCGAAACTCTCGCATTCGTTTTTATCAATATAAAACGTTTGATAGAAACTTCGATCTCTATGATAATTAAAATTCATAAATAAAATAAACGAAAGAAAATAAAAATAAAATACAATTAATCTATATATATTCTAAATTGTACGAATATTATCTACGAATGTAACAATGATTGAGAACAAAAATAATTAAATATAATCCTATAATAAAAAAAAATATATATTTCACTTTTGTGAAATATAAAAAATAAATGTAAAAAAAAAAAGAAAAAACGATAATAATATAATATTTAAGCGACACTCACATAGAAATAAATCCACGCGTTCGAAAAATAAAAAAAGGGAATAGTTTGCTGCGTTAATTTTATGCCACAATTTCTTGTTGTTTTTTTCTATTGACCCTCTTCTTCTTCTTCTTCTTCTTCTTCCTACTATCCAATGGATAGTAGTTCTTCTTCTTGACGAAACTAACTAACTTGTGCTTGATAACACGATCTGCGATACTGCCGTATGAACGCGGACCGCGATAACTTATATAGGGGAGCATTTCAGCGCAAGCGTCGCTCACCCCCGCGCTCTTCTTCTTCGGTTAGCCTAACTTCCCCACCTACTTTGATGAAAACGATTATCCAGCATGATCATCGTTCGGTACGACGGATCGTTACGTTAACCGGAAAATTCTCGTCTTCTTCTTTTCTCATGAGAAAAATATGAACGCGAATTGATCATACTAAACGAAATAAACAAAAATATTGTATTTTGTTCACCTTCTTCATTATTATCATCATCATCGTCATCTTTTGATTGGCCCTTTTATTTTTTTTTTTTCTTCTTCTTCTTCTTCTTGCATCGATTGTTTATTTCTTACTTTTTTCGTTTAACATTTAAATGAAATAAATGAGTCTGTATTATATGTCTATATTAGTTTCGTATTATTCGGTAATTAGATTCTAATATGTAAAATAATACGAATTTGAAGCTAGAAGTTTATGGAACATCGAACAAACTCGTGATATTACGTAACTACGTTGCTTGATAATAAATCATTTCTAAAGATTTGGGAAGTCCGATGCCCGCACAAGTTCGAACGAATGGAAAACAAATTTACAATGGCGGGGGGAGGAACATGAACTTGCGATTAACAAAGTTTCGGATAAGCGCCACTTCTAATATTGCTTTTACCTCGTCTACGAGTTAACATATTATCGCTAATTATGTTATAATTACGTTACTGATAATTACAAACATATATACTCACTTATATTTACATTAAAATGTATCAGGTTATTCAATTGATATAATTCTAACTTCAACTAAATTTAAATAATTACGCGTAAAAGAGAATAAATCGATTAATCGATACTTCTTTCAATTCTCATCTCTGATTGGTTCGTTTCATAAAATATTTCGAAAAATCGATTAATTGATTTTCGATCTGAGGTAAGGCTCTCTCCAATTGGTTCTTTTATTTCCGCGGGAAATAAGCGGTAAAGTATAAATATTCTGAAAGAGAAAAATAATTATTAATAATTATGTAGCCTTGATAACGATGGAATTTGAAAAATGTACAAGTTCGATCGTTGGAAAAATACATCCGAGTGAAATATTATAAATCATTATACGATCAATGAAGGTTATTGTCGGTATAATAATAATCGCAACAATTTCGAATTCCTTACGATTAGTCGACAATCGCGCGTATTCTATTTTTATATATAAGATAAAAAAAACATATGTATATTAAAAATTTGTATAAAATATTTCGGATAGATTACTTAAATAAATACATATGGAAAAATGTAATAAAATTATATCGACGACGGATGTGATATAATATTATTTCATGCAAATATTTATTATTCGAATAATATTCCAATATAACATGCGATACTTCAATGAACTCGTTTGGATTCTTGAATCATGTTGAAAATCTATTATTTACCGAATAATGATCGATGTCATGATAAGTTTCTTTTGGTTTTACCAGCAATCAATACGAAGCTTGAAGGACATTCGACTTTGCAAATAAGATCGCGATTGCGCTCGTGTCGGATTTTATTCATGTTTTTTTTTTAATTATGCAATTTTATAAATGAATGAAAATGTAGGAACGTAAGCAAATAAGGTAAAAACGAATTAAACGAGATAAACTACTATAAAATATGATCTTTAGCCAAGGAGAACTTCTATTGATCTGTATTGATACTTAACGTATCGGTTTTTTTACGCTAACTGAAAACAACTAAACGAAATTTCTATTTTTCAGCATTATC
This sequence comes from Polistes fuscatus, assembly GCF_010416935.1. Lineage (NCBI taxonomy): Eukaryota > Metazoa > Arthropoda > Insecta > Hymenoptera > Vespidae > Polistes > Polistes fuscatus. The sequence goes on from NW_025113097.1 coordinate 1,867,908, forward strand.
ATATACAGTAAACAACAAAACACCGTTCGATCGTGCGAGAAAATAAAATGCAAATAATTAGTTTTACGTTAGCATTGCATCCGAAGTAAAAACACACCTTCGTGTTTTAATAAATAACTAAACAATAACAAATTAAATATGCTAAATAATACTACAACGATTATATCTCAATTAAAATTCTTTGACGTTCGGATGACATATATGAATGCAGTAGAACATTCACATTCGATTTGTACCAGCTAAGTTATGCATTGATCAATGTTACTCAGGATTCTATTGGATTCTCGTAAGAAACAAAGGCAAAAGAGAAAAGCAAGATTATGCATTGACGTAAACAGTTTGCTTTCTTCGATACTCGTGCTCTACATGAACAAAAATCAACGAGTTTAGATGGAATTCCACGAATGTTATATAGTCATGAACTTCGACCATATGCCAATATAATTTATCGATACCCGACAAAAAATTCCATCGGTTCAATGATTTCTCGTGATTCACGATGCGTATGTATTTTCACTTAGATAGTAACTTGTTAATAATCCCACGTAGATTTTTTTTATTTGCAAGGACCAATTAAATCTGTGCAAAATTTTGGCCTTGTAATTTGCTATATCAGTAAACTTTTACGAACTCGTGATGCATTACGTAAAAGTCTTACATATTTCTCTATGTGTAAATATTAACAGAAAGTGTGTAAAAAAAAGAAAGAATAAAAAAGCATGGATAATTTGTCTCTCTTTCTCTTTTGTTTCATAATTTTAATGCAAGACATGACCCTGACGAAACACTTTTATCTAATCTAAAAAGTAACATTTTTCCAGAAAAAAATAAAAAGAAAAAAACAACAACTACGAAGCCCGCGCGACTAAAAACTTGTTTGTATCCCGTAAAGAGTACGATAATTAAAAAGTACCGAATGAAAGCTAACTCGTTTAAAAAAAAAAGAACTTAATGCACTTCCTCCTCTCAATTCAACTATTATGAACGAACGGTGTTTGTTTCACATGGTCACTGCGTCATAGGCTTCGTGTTTCCTTCTATCGTTTAATAAAAACCATAAAGAATTTATTTTAATTTATTAATCTTTTAATAAGTGTTAAGGAGAGATAGAGAGATAGAGAGAGAGAGAGAGAGAAAGAGAAAAAAAAAAGATAAAACTATTTTTTAAAAAGTATAAAAAAAAATTGGAATAAACGAAGCATGGACCATTGTTATCTTCATCATACTGAAAGAACGAAATCATCGTTTGTTAGATTATTTCAACTATCGCGTGTCTCGAAATTGATTGAGTTTAGATTTCGTGACCAATTTATGAAAGCTAGATGCCAGGGTCGACCAAATGAAAAACTGGAACTTGCGCAACGGCTGATCACTAATGACCCTTTACAGTGGTCTTTACAAGGTCACGAGAGAAACTTGCATCCAATGTATCGTACACGCGAGACTTAGGTGTACGAACTGATGACTATGGACAATCTCAACTGTGTTCTAATTGTTACAGTTTATTGACGCATGTCCGAATAAAAAGATAGTAATATTTTTTTCCTGGATCAATAAAAAAAAGAAAAATAAAAAAAAATTCTCAACTTCTTGAATATATAAGACCTTTTCCCATCGAAGCGTTGCCAAAATGACGATGATTCTCCATGCTCGGCATAATCACTGAAAATACATTCATGTAAATATTTTAATGATTTGATATTACAAAAAAATAATATCAAAATAGTTATAAATCATATCTATGTTACGTCATTCTAAAGTTTTATAAACGTAGCACTATTTATTATTGCATTATGTCAATCATATTCAGTTCCCCTCCATGTGGGCAAATACACTTTCATACGAGCACTTACATAATGATTAGAATAAAGTTTCGTGCACGGTTCCCAAGTGGGGAAGCCACTGAGTAGCGGATTTCCTCCAAACATGGGGTGATACTGATAATCGACAATGTGCAATATGCGTACGTTGATGAACATATGACCTTAGAAAACTATATATTCTCGATGATGAAAAATAAGAATTACACTCTTACATCCATAATATATTAATACAAAAAACGAATTTGGCAAATTTGTCTAATGCGAATAAAAGCATAATGGTATATTTCAGTGCTTGTTTTAAGCAAATATGTAAATACATTACAATTATTGCAATTAGACATCTCCGCATTTTTTGGATGTCCGTATTACGATTTATAATTCTTTACTGATTGCTTAGATCATCTCTTTAAATACATTTAAATATAATTATACAATATACAATAATGCGAAAACGTATATATCGAGCTTTTAAATGCATTTTGCATATTGCTATCGTTTCCTAAATTATTATAAATAATTATTACTAAGATAATAGAAACTATATATTTCTTTTATAGGTGTTGAAAAATGCATTGTAAATTATATTTTAATTTAATAGACGATTTATGTATATATATATATATATATATATATATACGAAAGAGATATTTGTGCTATACTTTCTACAAAAAATACGAAACATATAAATAACTTTAAGAGGTATTTAAATGTACAAGGTATTATACAATCATTGCCACCATCTGAAACAGCCAACTCTTTAACCAAAGTAAGAATTTTTTACATTATTTTATAACAGTTCCTCGATTCAATTTTAGAAACTTTCATCGAAGTTATTTAATATCTTACTTTGACTAATTATTTTAAGGACTACTAAAGAGTTTATTATTCCATGACGTACTATTGCTTGTATATTATTTTAATTATACATTTGTAGATGGATCAATATAATTTTCAAATTGCATAAACATAAGTGAAAAGTTACTTATTAAACCCAATAAAAAAATTCATGTAAAACAATGGATTGTTTCTTAGTTATGAAAAGAATAAATCTTCATTGAAATATATAATTCATTCGACTAATTACCATAAATAATATTTAATACATGTAACAATTTAAGATATAAAGAGAGATACATTTTTTGTTGTTATATATTTTTAATATTTAATTTATAAGATTGATAAAAAAATCTGTTAAAGAACTTTCTATGTTTGTTTGTTTTTCTTTCAATTTTACAATATCAGAAACTTGAATAATTTAAATTTTCAAAGAACACTTTATATGCTATCTTATACTATCTCTTATTTTTCTATTTTCATTTTACTCTATACAAATAACAAAACGAAATTCATACTACTGACTGTATATGTATAATAACATTACAAATAAAATTGAATTGTTCGATTTGGAATATAACTGATTTTATTTTAAACAAAACATTCAACTTATTATGACTAATACGAAAGAGAAAGAAAAATAAGAAGAACAGAAAACTTTTATAAATACAGAGATCAACGAACAATTAATCACTATTACGTGAACTATGAAATGATATTGGCATCGTTAAAATGTGATGTAATGTTTAATTTTTTCCTTTTTTAAGTTATTCCGTTGCAAATGTGTACACTAATTAGCAGTAAATCACGCATATTTCTTCTAATCAAATGCCTTAAACTGCAACGTGCTTAAAAATAAGCATATATTAATATAAAAGTTAATAGTAAAGCCTGTGCAGTAGAGTTGGCTGATTTGAAATTTTTTATATTAGTTTAAGTCATTTTCTCCTAAAAATCACTGTAAAATAATTTTTTTATATATAAAGAAATTATTTTTAGAGTTTAAAATACATATATATTAATAAAATGAATCTTTAAAAAAAGAATTTTAATAATACTAAATATAAATTTTTAAATTGACTAATAAAAAGAAAAGTAATTTTAACTTATCAATTATTCTGCAAAGAATAATGAACTTTCATGATACTTGGAAGTTTTATCATTTCAAGGGCATCTACAAAGATTATTCATTATATTTGAGAAAGATATAAATATATGATAAAACGTCATATAAATACTTGTTTTGAAAATTGGTTAACTGAGATATTTAATTAGTGGAAGACTCATCAATATACAATTTTCATCAGATTTAAATTAAAATGTAGGAAAATAAAAAAGGATCTACTATTCTGTCAACATTTGTATAATAATAACCTAAATTTGCTGCTATAAAAAAATATTGCCGAATATTTCATACAAAAATGAAGAAAATCTAAATTAACCATTTTTTGCCTAATAAAATTAAAATGAAATGTTTTTCATCAAAGTACATTGCATCTTATTTTGGAGTTTATTTAGTCCGCTGGATAATATGAATACCGCTATCTGTATGGACAGGAGAAGATAATTCACCAACTTTCAAAGCAAATGCTGCTTGCTCGAAGGGTTTCTGCATAGTACCTCTACTAAATGGTCCCAAATCCCCTCCCCGCTTAGCTGAACTGCAATCACTATATTTTAAAGCAAGTTCAGCAAACGTAGCTTTTCCAGATGCTATTTGCTCTCTGTACGCTAGGTATACAGAAAATGTATAAATAAGTACAATATATTCTTTATTAATAAACATATATATACCTAAAATTAGATTATTAAGTTATCGATATTAAAGTTAAACTCACATTTTATTAAATCTAAAGCTTCTTCCTTCGACCTTGTTATATTTTCTTCTCGCCAAGAAGATGGTCGCCTAGACCCTGAATGTTTTACCAAAAGGTGCGAACACTGGACTTCTTCTGAACGATTTCCATTTCCGTTACCAGAAGGATCTGCCGGTTTGTCGGGTCTATCCCACTGACTTTGTTTTGTGTATATATTTAAATAATAATGTTGACCTGTACAAATAATGCTATTCTTATATGCCATATCATGATAGTATGTTATCTATTATATTCAATACTGAAGAGTAAGCAATGAAAATGTCTTCAATCTAATAGTAATCATTCATTTGAAAACTATAAAATAGAAATACTGTGACAGCAACAGTTATAATTAAAATAATACCTAAAAAATACTTAAGATATTTTTAAAATAATATTATGCTTTATTATAAGTATTATTTGCAATTATGTTCTCTCACATATATTTCACATTTATCATCAAATGATAATGCTACTAATATTATTAGCATATCAATCGTTGCAATTTTTTCTCTAACACAAAAAACTTGATAGGATTATTGAATTATTTTTATTATCAATTAAATATAAATACGTATATAGAAAAAATATATAATATTCATTGTAATAGATAAAAATTAATGCAACATTTGATTGATCGTCTAAGAAATATTGGAAAAATGCCGGCCGCCCATCTGATGCAACTTAAAGAGCAATGCATCGAACTATTATTAAACTTTAAAAAAATAAAACCTATTATAATATCAAAAAGAAAAATTATCTTGCTATCAAAACAAACCATTAAAATTAAATGTAATTTACCTGTAGATCTACTGAGACGTTTTTCCCAACCCGCTGGTAGTTCTTCGTCCGCCATGGTTGTTAAAATTTGGTTGACTTGTATGATTATTTCTTCCCTACACGATTTCACGTCAAACACAACGCTTACCTAAAGTATACATAAGCACTCTACCAACGTATGAATATTACAATCTAACCTAACTAAAGCTATCGTAATATCCAATAAGAAATCGGAACGTCTTCACCTATTGGTGTTTACTTTAACCAATGAGAACATTGATTTTCGTTCAAACCTCACGCGGTAAAATTCAAATGATATTTTATTCTTATCTATTTTATTATCAACTAATTTTAATTTTACTTTATCGAAGCGTATATAAGTTAACAATGTTTAGTTTATTTGAAATGTATAATTAAATATTTTCAAATTAATGTTCATAATACTGTAATTAATTATTTACTTTTATTGATTAATCAATCATTTGTCATAGCAACCAAATACAAACGTTTAGTCGAAGTATTAAAAGAGAAAGCTCTAGAGTTACAATTGAAATACTTTTTACAACAATTAAAAATTAATTAAAAGCTAAATAAATTAAAACGTTGATAGATATGATGATTGACAATATAGATGATATTTTAAAAGATTTAGGATGGGATGATGGATTTCGAATACCAGTTGCTAATGAAGAAAACAAGAATCTTGAAGAAGAAGTAAGACATTTTTAAATGTATTTTTTTTATTCTTTTTAATTTTCTATTATATTCTATTATATTTTTGATCGAATTTTAGATCGAAAAGAAAACAAAATACAAGATTACCTTACACAAAAACTTGGAATCTATGGAAGAACATTTAAAGATGATTAAAAAACATGCTGTTAATATAAAAGTTCAACATAACATAAATCAAAATATTCTAACAGCACACTCAGCATTATTAGAAAAAGAAGATCATTTATATAAAATAAGCAATAGCACAGAATCAAATCTTCGTCAAGAAATGCGAGATTTTACTAAAACTTGGAATGATGTAAATGAAAGAGTATCGAACATAGAGAAAGATTTAGCTAAAATAACAAATAAAATAGAAAATTCTAAAAAAGCAGTCAAATTTGACGAGAATGATTTATTAAGATGGGAGGAAGTATTACATAAAAAAGAAGAAGATAATGAATTGATAGAAGAATATATGAAGCAAGATACAAAAAAATATAAGGTGATCAATTAAACTATATATTTGATAATGTTACCGACATTATATGTGAACTTTACTTTTATTGCAGGAATTAGAACAAAAACGCCAGAAGCTAAGTATAGAAGCAGAATCTTATCAACGAGCAATAGTTAAAGCAGTTAACGAAGCACAAGAAATGGAAATAGCTTTAGATAGAACTATTAAACTTTATGATAAGGCATTAAAAGAACGACGACAAATGATAAACCAATGGACACAAAGTGTGGCTATGTTGAGGCAAAGAGATGATAATATACAAGCTAGATTAAGAGTATGATAAAATATTATTTTGTTAGATTTAATTTATATATATCATTTTCTAAATAATTTCATTAACAGGAATTAGAAACACTTCGTGAAGTTGGGAAACATAAAATGGATCTTCTACATGAAACAGAACAATTTTTGAATGATCAAATTTTAAACAATAAGCAACTTGAAGAGTCAATTAAAGAGTCAGAAAAGAAAATAATTAGTATAAAAGATGAGAATCATAAGATTGTGGATACAATTGGTACGTATGAATTTGAGGTAAGACAGAAAGTAAATTACAACATTAAATAAATGCAATTATATATATATTTCACATATTTATTATTGATATTAGCATCGTACTAAGAAAAAGGATATAGAGAATTTGGGTCGCCGTGTGCAACAAATAAGAACGGAAATAAAACGTAAGAAGAATGATATAGAAAATAAAATTACAAAAATAGATGATTGGAAGAAACGAATCGAAGATTCAAAAATGACCTTATATGAAATTGATGACAAAAAATTAAATGTTGAGGATAGAACAAAGCAATTAGAAGAAATGATAGAGGTTTGTAATTTCTTATATAAAATTGATAAAATTTGAATAATATTTTATTCTTACGTTTCTCGAAGGAAGAAGAAAAACGTAAATCAAATATTATGAAAGAGGCAAATCGTTTGCAAACATTAATTTTACGTACTGCTAATGAAATTTCCAAATTAAATAGTGAACAAAAAATTCTGGAAATGCAAAATCAAAATGAAAGAAAAAAATATGAATTATTATTAATCAGTTATGACAAAGAGAAAAAATTATTGGAAGAGAGGAAAGAATCATTGTATCATGTTGAATTTATGGTACATAAATGTGAAATAAAATTAGATCGCGTTAAAGGCCATGAAAGAGATCAAACAGAACTTGAGAAGAAACAGAAAATGATTGAAGATTTGGAAAATGTATTATCAGAGAAAATGAAAATAGCTAAATTGTTAAAAACACAAATTACAAGTTTAGAAGTAAGTAAATATTTATATATGATACAGATTTATTTTATTTTTAATTTAAAAATTAATCATCTTTACGAATCAGTACGATAGGAGAAAAATTAGCAACAGCATAGCAAATGACAGTGAAGAATTAGAACATCTAAAAAATAAAAAGCAAGATCTTCTATTACTTGTGGATGGTGGTGAAAAAATATTAAAATCAGCACAGACTCATAATGAAGAAAGACAAGTAGAAGAAAATATATTACGTCTAAAAGTTTCACAAATCGAACAAATGATGTCAAACGTTGGAGATAAGGTCTATAATTTGCAAAAATATAGACTTAAGCTAGATGCTGTGAGTGAGAAATTTCAAATACTAATTTCCTAAAATAATCTTTAAATTTGTATGAAGTATATAATACATATAAAGATTATTAATTCTTACAATATTGTGAGCAGGCATTAAGAGAACGTGAAGAAGAAATTGCAGTACAGAAAGAAGCGCTTATGATTCAGAAAAGGGTTGTAGCAGGTGAATGTTCACAATTACGTAATGCTATTGCTGAAAGAAAGAATCGAATAAAACAATTACAAGCACGATATGACAGTGGTGTTGCTATATTTGGCAGTAGTACTGATGGAACAACCATTACTACAACTTATCTTAAAATTCAAAATGCTCAAGAAAGGTATCTTTTACAAGAGCAAGGCGACAAGCTTGATGAAACTATAAGAAAGACAGAATCTGAAATAGTTGGTATAGAGAACACATTAAGAATAGTAAATGCTTGTAACAATAAATTCAAAAGTAATTTGAGTACAGTCGATGAAACTGGACCAGATCAAGAAGAACAAAATAAACTTGATGAACAACTATATAAGGAACGAGAAAATCTAAAAAAAAGACAACTGCATATGAAACATCTAACGAAAGATTTTCAGGTATGTATTCACAATGAATTATATAAAAGAACAAACACATCGTTTTAATAAAGATATATTATATATAGAAGATGCAAAATAATTATACTTTGTTACTTGATGATATACAAAGAGCTAAAGAAGAGAAAGATAACAAGGAACAACAGCTTTCTAATCTTAACAAACAAATAACTGAACAAGATGAGAAAATATCGAGAGCTGAAAAGAGTCTTCGAAAAGTTCATAGAGATATACAAAACAAGTGTACTTGTACTGATGATAGTTTGATACTTCTACAGGAAGTATGTTGTATACGTTTATGTATTGAAAACCCCTTTTAAAAATGAATAATGCTTTTATTTCTAAGAGAAAAAACTTTTTTTAGAAAGATGCAAACTTGCGCGAAATACAAGAACAAAATGCATTGGCTCTTGAAGATATTGCAGAATTTACAATTCGCCATATAGAAGTAGAACCTTACATAAAGAAACTCTTAGCAGCCAAAAACATAGAATTACCTTGCATTTGTAGATTAATAGATCGGTCACCTGCCGTAACCCATTGTGGAAGTACTACAGAATCAACTGAATGTATAATTAAAAGTACTAATCGTACTAGTGCTTTTCCTTCTTCAAGGGAAAGTATTAATAGCATTATCACATTGGAACCTTGTTTCGATAATTGTAAGTAACACTATGTATTATTTAAAAATCTATAAGAATTCATATTTATATAATTTTATTATTTCAGTAAGAAATTCATCACAGAGAAACGACTTACCCAGAAAAAATCTAAAATATGGTAAAACATCAACAAAAGCTAAAAAATAAATGATACTATGTATATAATTTCATACTCTTAATAAATTATTTATATATCTGTACATCTAACGAAATGTTTCTATACAATATTTTTGGTATTTTGCATGCCATATTAATATTCTTTTTTGCTAATAAAATGCAGAAGGTGGTAATAATTCTACATTATTTGTTAATGAAGACATTGATTTATCATTACACAAAGAAGTAGAATATAAATTATTGTTTGTGCTATTCATAAATGAAATGTCTTGTTCATCAGAATTATTTTTAATATAATTAAATGGAATCACAGGATCTATGTATTTAAATTTAATGTCATTTCTGTAGTTTTCAGAAGAGAGAGAAAGAGATGGCACAATTACAGATGCATTATTTTCTTCAACGTTTTCCAGTGAATGATTTATTAAATTCTCCTTAATGATTGTATATCTTATTTCTTTTAAATTAACTACCGATAACCATCTATCAAAATATTTACTTAGTATTTCAAAGTCTTCTACAAACTTTAATGTTGTATTCTTTATTCTATTTTCACGATGAAATTGAATAGTAAGTAAAGAATATTTTAAAATTTCTTTCAATCCTTCTTGCAAGAGAAACTTTTTATTTATATCTTTTGCATATTCAATATCCTTCTTTTTATTTATTTTTTGGTTTATATACTTCTTCCAAAACACAAGATACTTTCCTTGAATTCTCTTATGTACAACAGAAATAATTAACTCTTCTTTTTTATACATTTTATAATTATTTTCACATTTTAGTTTCCATATCATAATGTACTTATTCAAAAAAAAGCACGAAGCACGTTCATTTAATTCCTTTTTTTGTAATAATTTTAATTTATGCCGCTGAGAAAAGAGTTTCCACAAAGAAAGATATTGTCTAGAAATATAATTATTGAAAGATTCAATGGCTAGGAACGTTTTTTGCTTTTCTTGCATATGCATATTTAATATCTTATTCCATTTTTCTATGTACATTTTTTGTATCATAGTAATAATACTAATCGTTCTAATATTTAAATTCAATATCTGTGTTTGCTTTCTTTTTTTATATAGAACATAATCTTGCAATTTATGAAATGCATTAGTCGAAATTTTTATATGATATCTAGTTAAACATTGAAAAAACTTTCTTCTTGTACATTTTTTACGAAATATGTAAGATTTCCAATACAGAACAATTTTTTGTTTCATTTTATTTTCCATGATTTGTTGTACTTTATTCATAATATTGCACATTCTTGAGAATTGATGGTACCATTGTATCCAAGCATTAAATATTTTAGTTATAACTTTAGATTCGTAAAATATATTGCTCATTTCCATTTTTCTTTTATCAACATGAACTTCATAAATGTACTAAAAATAATATTAAATACATTAATATATACATAATTGTTATATAGCTGCATAATCTATATAAAGATTATATAGTATCAAAAATACCAAAATAAATTGTTTCAAACATTTTTTAAGTAATCTTCGATAATATTGCTGATCAGCTTTTTCTTTTAAATATTTTGTTTGCACTTTTGCATGACAATATGCTCTCCATATAAAATAAGATTTGTTCAACACTTTTTTATTGTAATAACAGGCCATCATTTGGAATTGTTCTTTGCAAATTTTAGTGTAATTATGTATAGTTATCAATTTTATAAAATATTTATGTAATAAATTTGAATTATATAATTTACAGACCTAATGAAGATAAAATATATAGAATCAATAAAAAAAAAATAATTCTACGTATTACCTTATCAATTAATTGATTTTGTAACATATTTTTTTCTTTTCTATGTAGAACAAATTCTTTCCAAATGTTTATACATTTTTGAAGATATTTTTTAATCAATCTTCTATTTATTGTTATAATTTCTGTATATCTTATCCATAATCTAAAGTATCGCCTTAGCATTACTTTGTTATAATGTTCATTACATTTAATTATATTTTTAGATAAAATATTTAATACGTTCCTTTTAAGTCTCACACGATAAATATGATTTATTTCACATATAGTTTTTCTTCTGCGTAATTTATAAATTGCATAAATTTTCCAAGATTCCAAAAATTGTCTTAGAATTAATTTTGTGTGAAATGTTGTAAATTTCTGACCGATGTTATCGCTTTAATTAAAATTATTTTTAAAATATATCTCATGTGCATTTCAATTAAAAAACATTACTTACTGTGAAATAATATTTTCAACATTAAATTGATTTTGTTGACAAAGAGAAGGATAATTTTCTGATTGATAATCATAATTAAAAGATTTGTGTATTAATGGCAAATGTTTAAACCAACTACGTAAAGATCGTAATTCTAAATTACGCGCCGCATACTTATCTTTTATGGATTGCATAATGATTGAAATCTTAAGTAAAATAAATTAAAATGTTTATTATTTTTCTTACTGTCAAATATGAAATTGAATTAACGCGGGCATAAAATTGAATTGTATCGCGCCAAAATTTGAATTTGTTCATTGGTCAAATTCATTCAAATTATGCAATTGAAGGGAAAAATATTTTCTATATGTACCTATAATAAAATATTTAAAAAAAAACCTAACGATGCATGTTTTAATATAAATATTATACAATTATTAATTATATTATATTATATAAATAATGTGCGTTATTTACTTCTTCTTTCTTTTTCTTGTTTACATTTAAACTCTTTTAGCGCAGTTATTCCCTAGTGTATTTTTGAACACATTTTTTGACGAACCCGCGTTACGAAAATCATGCAGCTATTCTGATTGGCGAATTCCTTTGACAGAAGGTCACTGTTAAAAACTAATGAATCGTAAGTGTTTAATTCTAAAGTTATTACCGTTTGCTATATTTCTGATAATTAATAACAAAAAAATATTTAATCGTAAAACGGACTAAAGGTATAAGTTTATTATAATTATTAATTAGTAGCATTTTGACGTTAAATCATTAATAGCGTGGCATATATGTGTTAGTGGTATGTTTTTCTTTTTATTGTAGATGTAATTAACCAAATTATTCTTCATTTTATATATGATATTAGTCATGCTTGCATAAAGTTTTATATTTTCATTTTAATTAATCCTACATCATATAACCTATATCATTGGCATCAAGTAATATGGTATACAATTATAAAATCTAGCTGTTAGTATATTTTTTATATTCACAAATAACCTTGTGCATGTTTTAATCTATTTAATATTTAAATCAAATTAAATATATTGAAAAATCTGTTAGAGAAATATTTTTTCTTAGCTACAAGTAATGCTTTTTATTTTCAGTATTTACTCTTGTACAAGAATAATCTATTCAAGAATATTCCATGATTTTTATTTGTAAAAATTTGTCATTATTAATTTCAGATACAAAATAATGATGTAATAATACTGAATATGTTAGTTTATTAAAACATCATGTCAGATAATAGAATTATATTTCGTTCCTATGGATTTGATAGTCATGGCAGATTAGTAAATCTTGAACCTGGTGAACAAAATTCTAACATAAGACGTCTTCCATATATAGAAGAAACTTTGAGAAGACTGAGTACAAATCTAAGGCCTACTAGTGGACCTAATAATGGTAAGATGATAATATTAAAAAGAAAGTATTTATATAAAATTATTAATAAATAAAAATTTGTCACATTACTTATAATAGCAATTAAAATTCATTATTGTTCTTCACATAGAGATGTATGATGCACAAGCAGCTATGTTACCTACTGAAGAGACTAATTTTCCAACTTCTGTGACTAATTCAAGTGATCCTGTACTTTCCATTGATGCAACTGATGGATCATCATCTCCTAGTCAAGAATCTAATATTCAAACTCTAAATGTAGAAGACGAGTGAGTGTCATATTTTATTACTTATATCATTTAATGTTTATTGTTAATAAAAGAGCTGAATTTATAATAGTAGACAGAAAATATAAAGATTTCAATCTGAGTTAATATATAAAAAATATACTATATGTTGTAGTAAGAGATATTGTTGGGTTTGTTTTGCAACGGATGAAGATGATGCAACTGCATCTTGGGTTAAACCATGTCATTGTCGAGGTACAACAAAATGGGTTCATCAAGGTTGCATACAGCGTTGGGTTGATGAAAAACAAAAAGGTCGTGCTGGTGCACATGTAGCTTGCCCACAGTGTAATACGGAATACATTATTGTTTATCCAAACATGGGTTAGTATAACATAATTATAATACAATATTAATTAAGTATTCAGTAAATGATATAAATAGTTAATTATTTCAGGGCCATTGGTTGTAATACTTGATACTATTGATGGAGTTATTTTTCGAGTATGTCCATTTATTGCTGCGGGCATAGTAATTGGATCTATATATTGGACAGCTGTCACTTATGGGGCAGTAACAGTTATGCAAGTGGTTGGTCATAAAGACGGTTTAACTATGATGGAGCAAGCTGATCCTTTGGTATTATTGGTTGGTTTACCAACTATTCCAATTATGCTAGTTTTGGGAAAAATGCTTAGATGGGAAGATCAAGCTCTTAGCCTTCTTAGACGACATGCTTGCAAAGTTCCTATTCTAAGGCATTTCTTACCTAGTAGGTAAGTGTTCCATAAAATGTTTTATTTATTTATCAAATTAAGAGTACATTTAAAAAAGTAAATTTCTAAAAAAGAAAATTATATGTTTGAGATAAAATATAACTGTTATAGTTATTCCGATGATGATAGAACACAATCACCAGATGTTCCACCGATGAGTGACCCAGTATCTGCAACTCGTGTACTTTGTGGAGCACTTCTTTTACCAACTATTGCTAGCATATGTGGAAAAATATTCTTTGAAAGTGTACATTCAAATTTTCAAAGGACGTTACTTGTATGTATATATATATATACTTTTTATTTAAATATTTATTATGAATTGAAATTCTTTTGTGTAAATACTCTTAAAATGTATTAATATTGTTTGAACAAATTTATAGGGTGGTATGGCGTTTATAGCTATAAAAGGTGCGTTTAAAATTTATCATAAACAGCAGCAATATGTGAGACAATGCCAGCGTCGCATAATGGATTATACAGACAGTAATGTAGCATTATATAAAAGAAAGCAAAGTTCAGGAACTCAAACTAGCTAAATCAGAAAATGCGAAAAAATTATAATTGGAAAACAGTATCATTTTACAGATTGAAGCTACCTTCATATGTTTCTTTTTCTCATTTTTTTAAATTTTATAAAAATTTTTTTTCTTTTGTATATTGGAATATTATTACAAAGTTTCAAAAATAATCACTATTGAAATATAGCAGACACAATGTACATAAAAAATTATATAAATGCATCTTTTAAATTGTTTTATTGTAATATGATTTAATTCTGAGCATCTATAAGTACTAATATCTCAAATGTTACGTAAAAAATATAGATGCATTTTTAATTTTTGGAATAATTTTAAATTACTGTAAAAGTAAATGTGTATCGTATAAATAACTTTTATTTCTTATACTAAGCAAACTAAAACATTTAAGACAATGGAATAAAAGTTAAATGAGAAACTTTTTAAATTTTTCTTGGAAATTTTTATATTATATAAATTATAATAGATAGGAATGTAAAAATGGAAATTTACATTACCTTATTATTATTTGGTTATTATTATTGTTATGGTACATATTCCGTAGATTGTCAATAACAGATGTACTTAATATAAAAATTTTTATTTAACGTAAACATTTGACTGTTATAGTCTATAGAGTAAAGTTGAACTCAGATTATTCTTATACAACGTTGTAATTGTATAATTCTTCCTAATCATGTATACTTATTGTTATTTCTTAACACACATTTTGTAATATGTCATGATTTCAGATTTTCAATAAAAATTTCCAAATTAAGGTTTTTAAGGGAAATAAAAGTTTACATTAATGTGTTCAGCAATGTTAAATATTATATAATTGAATTGAAGTTTAGAAGAAATTATTTACAAAAAAAAATAATATTTTTTAAAGAATATATGAATATAATGATTATTTAATTTCCTGTATATATATGAACTAATAATCAATTAACTAAATAATTGTTGAGTATATATATCTTGAGGACAAAAGATACTGTATTTAATTAATCAAATATAATATTTTGTTGATCTATAAGTACTAACCAGTCATCAACTTAATATAAAACCTACAAAATTATATAATACAGAAATTATACATACATTTCAATGTTTTTGACAATTTGTCTTAGACATATTTAAATATATTTCTTATCTAAATAGGATTTACAATTTGATCTCATAAATAGCATATCTTTTATTATTCTTGTACCATATATGTACAACAAAGCACCTTACATTTCTACTTTCATTTTGTACTCTATACATACCAATATTATTTGTGATATAAAGATAAATTATTTAAACACTCTATTTCAATAATAGATGATTACTTTGGCTTATTAATAATATAATAAAAAATATGCACATATCCATCAATTATAATATCTTTTAATATTACTATAAGATTATATAATAATAAATAAAATAAAAATAATGTGTAATCACATAAAAAGTGTAAAAAAGAAGATTACAGAAACTATTTTTTATCAATATTTAGCAATAATTTGTATCTATATCTACATTTATCTTTACTTATTGAATATATTTCTTTTGAAGAGTTACATACATCAATATGCATATATATGTGTATATATACACAAACACATTTCATTTAAATTTAAATAAATGAAAGTCATTTTGTTTAAAATAATATTAATGGAATAAATTATATTTATACACAAATATCATATTAAAGTAAATGCTATTAATATATATAAAATATATACTTCTGTAACCTTAAAAATGTGATAGAAATATGCATACAATTATCACATCAAAGGTGGCCCTGTATATTTAAGATTATGCGAATAAAAGCCTGGTGGTTTATCTGCAGCTAACAATCGAACTTCTTCAATAATATCTCCTGAATCCGTACAAGGTTTCGAATAAACTGTTTTGAAAAAAGTACATGGTCCAGCTCCTTTACCGGAATCATCTACACCATAAGGAGGACTAAGTATATCTAAAAATGCAGCTGGTCCTTCTATGCATGAAATCTCATGTAAGTTTTTATCCTGCGGTGTGAGCACACAAGCAGGGGAATTCTTATGGAGTATTACAGGTCGGTGCCTAAATGCTTTAATCTCTTCATTCATATTTATATGATCACCGTTGTTCTTTAAAGTAAAACTGTTTATTTCAACAGTACCACTGATTACCTAAAATATTTAATTATATTATCTCTTTATATAAATTATCTAATTAATACTCTGCATATTTTTTATTTCTGAATATTGGAAGAAACATAGAAAAATAAAAGTAACTATATTTATAAATGTAAAGTATATGTAATAAATGTACCTTTAAAAAGCCATGCATTCCTGGATGATCATGCATAGGCATTGTAACACCGTGTTTTAACATAAAGATTGCAATAGTCATATCTTTATTTTCAAAAAGAACAATAACACACATCGGTGCAGATTGTACCTTTACAAAATCAAGAACTTGTTTGTCTACCTTCACATCTTCTGCAGTGATTTTATTGATTAAACTCCACAAATGATCGAAATTTTGTTGATACATTTTATAACCAGTATTTTTTCTACTGCCAAATGTTTTTAATGCTTGTTTCCATAATATTTGTATTGCGGAACTCATGATAAAACAATGTTTAAAGGGGTCACTCTCGAAATAATTTTTTTAAACGAGTTCTACTTATTTTTAAACAAATTCCCATAACCATATGTATGTCTCGTTAAAAAAAATGTTCTTTTCTATTAATTCTTACATACAATCTCTATAATTTTATCGAACGAATATCTTTAAACGATTCTAAAAACACTTGTGGAAATAATGTTTCACAAAGAGGTTAATCAAATTAAATATGAATGTAAAGATTTACTACTATTGCTATTATCGATAATAATATGGGATAAGTAATTTCAAACAATGAATGATAATAATTCAATTCACATTTTCCTTCCTTGTTCATTATATTCTTTTCATTGTTTCGTACGATTATTTGTGTGATGTATTTACAAAAATAAAAAATAGAAGAAAAAAAATACAAATGTTACTACAGATTCTACAATCTGATTGGATACAAACATTAGTATCATTCATAAATCGATTACTGCAGATATACGTCATATGCAATATTAAACAGTATATTTTTCTATAGTAGATTTTTAAGTATTGTAATCTTTAAAAAAAAATTATTACAATATATTTAAAAAAAATAGATATTTATAAATGTATACATATGTATAAATATGTATTTAAATCGAAGAAGAGAAGCAATATCAAATAAGCTTATTGTTTTTTCTTGGTTGGTAGAAAATTTTCAAATTTAGCGCCAATGTCAATCCACTTAAAAAGTTTTTTTTTGAAATAAAATTTAGTGAGATTTGTTTGGAAAATGCAATAGAAATATTTAACAACATATAAGAAACGCTTTATAAATTGTACTAGACAGATTTCCTTTCGGAGTGTTAACAAAAATAATTGATTTCGTAGCCAAGTACACAAAGCTTTATGATTCTGTCTAAATTAAATGAAAGTCGGTAAAATATAGTTCTACTATTACCGACATTGCAAGTAGTAATGTGAATATGGTCAGACATTTTAAATAGTAACTTTTATCTAATAATTAAATATGGTTAACTACAATAAAAGTTAAGAAGATTCACAAGTAGTGGAAGGTATCCACTATATGCAAGTTAAGTTATTCTATTGATTTTTTTGTATGGTTTTAGAGAAATTGCTGTTTAAAACTCTATCATCCTATATGTGAATATATTTTATTCGATTAAGATACATCTGAAACAATAACAGAGTTTATTATGTATCACAATTATGATTTATAATAATATTCATTAATTATTTAAAATTAATTACATATATTAGATTGAATTGTAATTTGAGATGATTCTATGGCTATAAAAAATGATGGAAGTATACCCTGCATTACCAAAATTTAGGCTGCAAGAATGCCAAGATGAAGATGATTTAACTGATATCGATGATGAAGTGTTTATTAGAGATGGAAAAAATGGAGGATTAAAATTAGATGAGGATGGTGTAGTTAAAAGGCCACTTATGGCACCACGTAAAAAATATAGAAAATTTTATAAAGTTGGGGTCAATAGATTCCCTTATAAAACGCTTTTTATACCCATTTGTTATGGGTTGATAGCATTGGTAATTTTATTAGGTTTAATTCTCCTTTGTATATACACTGCTAATATATTTCCATTGTCATTTACTATGCTTAAAAAATGGATATCACATGAATTAAAGCCTTCAATAAGCAAAGTGCATGTAATTCCATGTACATCATTGTCATCAAAGATTATATGGTCGAGACGAATATCAAAATTTTCTTCAGTAGTTCCTTTGAGAAGCTTCGATGTTAATAAAGATGGAATCGAAGACATTATTGTTGGATTTAATACAGGTGTGTGTTCGTACATTTTATTTATTTATTATTTTTATTTATTTATATTATCATTTCTTTATTCCATATAGAATTACAAAATTTTTCTGTAAGCTTTTATTTTCTATGATTTCTATACTTTATTTGTTTTCAGATATCTATTTTGTAATCATAGCATGTCTTTATTATCGTTTACAATTACAAAGGTGAATAAATAATATGTTATGTTATTAATAGTAATAATAATTGATATATAATTATTTTCTTAAGACATGGTGTTGATACATATTATTTCTTATTAGGTGTGAATGAAGAAAGTACTGTAAAATGTCATTATTTTATTGAAAATTCGCTACCTTGCTTGGGTCAAATATTAGCATTGGATGGAAAAACAGGAGATACACTTTGGATTTATTGGCCCATTTATGGAATCTCTTCAATTGACTGTGGACTAGATATTACAAATGATAAAATTAATGATTGCATTGCTTCAGTAGAAGGTGGAGTTCTTTATGCAATTAATGGAAAAACAGGAATTAAGATATGGATAATATCAGATAATAAATTATCTGATGAACATTCAACAATTTTTCGTATATTTGATGCAAAATTTATAACTGATACCGATAGAGATGGTATTGGTGATGTTATTGTAACAGGCTACACTGTTCAATCTGATTTATCACGCAGAAGTAAAATTCTTATTGTATCAGGAAAGAAAGGAAAGATTCTATATACCATTGATTCCCCAAAAATAGAATTATTTTCATTACCACAGACAATTGTATATCCAGATGGTGAAAATATATTTGTTTTAACAGCAAATAATCAAATGCAATCTGGTACATTGTATATAGCATCTAGTGCTAATTTCATGCACGGTAACTTAGTAAGTTGATTATAAATATACTATGAAATACATTGATATGTAATATTGTGTGATATTACATTATATATTATATTAATTAATGTTTATTTAGAAGCTAAAGGAGTTGCATCACAGCTCTGGAAAGGCAGCATTGTTGCCTCTTGTTTTGGTAGACATAACGTTAGATGGAATTGCAGACATCGTTGCACCTATGTTTGACTCTACTATTATAGCTTATGATGGATTAACATTTAATCCAATATGGAATTACACTGTCCCTAACTCTGAAATATTAAACAGTCCGATACCTGGTTATTATAATGATGATAATATTCCAGATTTTATGATAAAACATAAAGTTGAAAATGAAGGATTTCCTAAATATTATTATACAGTTTCTACGATCATTGATGGATATACTGGACAACCTTTGCTAGAGAAACCAATGGAAGATATTTTAAACAAAAAAGTATCAGGTTTATCGGTTACTGTTGATGGTTTTGGCAATGATTGGTTTTTACATTGGTTTGGTAATTGTTTACACGACAAAGACTTTAAAGGAGCATACCAATTTTCGAAAAAGGAAAATTTTCAAACACATACTGATTTATGTAAAATGAAATTGAATTCAACGACTACTAAACTATTAGCTTTGAGTCAACTCGTTGAACCACCTGGAATAACTTTATATTCAGAAGAATATGATCTAAATAATTCAGTTGATATAGAAAAAGAAATTGATAAATATTTGGAATCATATCATTACGAAGATACAATAGACATTGATACTGCAAAAATTTATAAAGATTATGATAAAGGAGAAATATTTAAACAAAATAGAGATGAGGATATACTTGAAGAATCAGCTAATTATAATCAAAAGCCTCCTGAAATGACATATGCAAATCAACAGTCCAACTTCGAAGGAGATAACAGATTTGATAATAATTTTCAACTGAGTAACATGGAAAATATAGATACTGACAATTCTTTATATCGTAAGAATACAAATTTAGAAAATATCAAAGAATATGATGAAGAAGATGAACCAAATAATGATTATTTGCAGATAGGTGACTTAAGAGAGCAGCGTAGACAAGTAAATAATAATGATAAAACAAGTAAAGATTACGTGATAAATGATAACAAACATTTATTTTCGTCAAAAGTTAGAAATAAAAGAATAAAAAAATCAAATAATATATTAAATAAATCAATAAATTATAGTAAACAAAGAGAACAATCAAGTGGAATATTATTACCTTCTTTTATAAATTCTAAGGAAGGAAATTCTGTAGATTTGATTTTTACAACTTCTGGGTCGCCATTGTTAGAAACATCTATTACATTGTCACAAGAAGATTTAAAATGTATATATAGAAATAAAGTATCAGCAAAGAATAGTATGCATCATAGAAAAAATGCAGATATCATTAAAGAATGTTTAAATGAACATGACGACAATTACTATTTATTTGAAAAATCAATAAAAGAAGAGAATATTATTATTGCTCTTGGGCAAATGACAGTATATAGAATGAAATTAGAATGTGTTTGTCCTGAAGATATGTTACCTAATCAAGTATGCAAAAGCATTGCATCGAAGCAAAGTTGGTCAGAATATTTGGGATTATATGGTAGTGGATATTTTAGACCGTTACATAGAAATACTTAAACTTTAAAAAAATGTCTTATGCGACATATTATAATAAATTACAATTTCTGAGATATTAAGAAACTTAAGTACAAGTATCAATGTGAACAATTTAGATAATTATAAAGTATTAATCAGAATAATTATTATTTACAAGAAATATTACCTATAGTATACAGAATAAATGTTACATCTGATTCTGATTATACTGAAATATCATGTGCCATTAAAATCTAAAGATAATATATTGTAATGATATGATATACATTATTATATTTTTACAGATAAAATTGCATATTTTATTAATCTTGATACTCTCTAAATGCCCTAAAATAGATCTTTATATATATAAATCTATCTGCTTGTTTGAATAGATAATTTATTCATACTACAGTAAAAAAAATACTGTATGGCATATTAGCACAAAAATTGTTCCTATTATTTGTTATTTATTTAATATAAAATGAAAATTTTATAAATCTAATTATTACTAAATATGTGCATAAATCTAAATGATTTTTATAAGCCAAGTTCCTGAAATATAAATGCTGTTGTAATGTGATAAATATAAATAAATTTCCATATTAATCCATTAAATATAATATTTTTGATTATTATACTTCTATTTTTTAATATTCTTATATTTATGTTTTATTAATAGTATTAAAACTGTAATTATATTTATATATTTTAGTTTAAGCTTATTATATATATGAAAAAGAGAAACCCAAGGTAACACGATCATTTATTGCTTGTTTGATCAATATGTTCATTATCTTCTATAGTGCATACATCGTGATTCTTTGCTGTTTTTTTCATAATTAATTATTGTGTATTTGATATATCAAGTGAAAATATTAAGATTAAATCAATACATATTAATTCTCCTGTATTTTTGTGGGCAGTGAATCAAATAAGACCTACTGAATATTTGCTTTCTTTATCTACTACATTTTACTTAACATATAATATAAATTACAAAACTATGGCTACGTATTGTAAACCAATTGAACTTATAATTCAACGAAAATGTAATAATTTTCAAGGATCCAACGCTTTTCAGTATTTTCCAAAAATACAGAATAAAAATATACGTTATGACACTGAAGTATTGGACAATGTTTTGAAAAATATGAAACAGCAATATTGCATTTCAATGATGCAATCAAAGTTATTTAAAAATGCAAAAACACAAACAGATTATAGAGAAAGTGAAACGCAGACGGTACCATGGGACCCTCCATACAAAATACATCCAGGTATGACTAAGCATAGAAATAAATATAGTGTATTACTAAAACAATTATATTTTTTAATTAGGTCATAATCCAGAAGTACTAACTGTTGCTCATTTAACTTGGGGTCATGGATTACCAGCAGGAATGCATGAAACTGATATTATTAATAGAACAAAAATGAAAAGAGCTTGGGAAATGTTTCTTCCACCAATGGATACGGAAGCTAATATTAAAATACGAAAATCTATAACAAAAGCTTTAGAAGAAGAGCGATGGGCTTTTAGAGATGCAGTAATTACATTATTTTATTTATTTTATTATATGTTATTATACGAATAACAGAATTATATAGCACGTGTTTAATATCTATTATTTTTTCGGAAAGGAAATACAATGCATAATGGATCTACGTCTTCAATTAATGAAAAAGATTTCACGTTCAGAAGAATCTAAACATAACGAAAAGATAGAAAATCGTTTCAAACGTTTGAAAAATAATTTAGGCACCCATAGAGATGAAAAAATAAAAGTAATTAGACACAATTTAAAACGAGATTTGAGAAAGTTACATAAATTACATCATGATAAATCCCAGCTTCAGAAAAAAGATACTATCAAATCATATATTAATTGTGTCTCCGAATGCTATAGATCACAATTAGATGTTGAAAAATATTCTCCAGGAAAATTAAGAAAAATGAAAAAGCAATCATCAATAAATGATAGTAGTAATTATGAAGGTATGATCATAATTTTAAATAATTTATTCTCTTATTTTATACGTCGTAATTTTAATTCATGTTTTTTTATATGAGTATTATATTTTATTTAGGAATAGAAAATATTAATTTTATATCAACTAAATTATCAAGTTATAAAAAACCAAAATCAAAAATTGTATCACCGACTGAATTATGTGTACGTGAAACAAGATGGACTAATGATAAATTAAAAACATTGTATATGGATTTTAAAGCAATGCGCTTAAATATTATATCTCCAGAGACACCGACATTAATGAAAAAGAAATTTAAAATTCCTGTTTTTCCAACTACACCATACAGAGTTCAGGAACGCAAAGATACATTAATAGATCAAGCAGCATTGTGTATTCAAGAAACAATAAGGGGTAGAGCAACCCAGTGCATGGTAAAGTTATGCATTTAATATGATATTATTTATTTAGCATTTTTTTGTAATAAATATATTCTAAATTTCTTTTTTATAGAAACCCGCAGCAAATAATAAAAGCAAAAATAATCCAGGCTCTTATAAATACGAACTTTAGATTTTAATCTTACTTTAACTTTAGACTTTAAGTATTGAAAAAGAATAATATAATCATTTGTAGATGTTTGAAGGTAGAAATAGATGTAGAGAATTAATTAAAGAACTTCAATCCACTCATGATATTAAGGATTATAATAATGAAGTACAGCAAATAGAAAAACAAGAAATATTTGATATTCAACAAAAACAACGTGATAGTTTATTACAAGAAGAATTGTTATGTGAAATTATTGATTCCTTGGAAGGAGCAACTGTATGCGGAATGTTAGATTATTTAAGTAAAGTAAGAATGATTTTGATGTTATCCGTTTTGCACCATTTGTTTATTATTATTGTGTTGCTTATATAATTTTTAATGCAAGGAATTGATAAGATTAAAAGATGAACGCAATGCACATATTTTTGGATTACTTGCTGAAAAAGAAAGATTAATGCGTGAAGCAGCTGAAGCTGGACGGCGACAACTTGAACGTAATCGTCGTAGAGAATGTGATGAAATGTTCCAACAAATAATAAAAATAGATCAAGATACTGTAGAAATTTATTTAGATGATATTATAAGGAAAGAAATTGAAGAAATATCATGTCAGAATGCTGAAGAACATATTTTACAATTTTTCGATCATGTGGACGAAATTTCAAATAATACAATGGGAAAGTATGTTATCACACAATTTTATTATTCATCAGTATAATTTAAATACTAATACTATATGTAATCAAATATGAAGTATGTATATATGTATATCAGCAAATACTAATTTACTAATGTTAAATAAAACTGTTAGTATGACAGATCTTGCAGAAGAAGAAATGATAGCAGATATGATTTATAATTTTGTCTTACCAGAAGTTGGAAAATTCAATGCTCGTGAACAGATAAAAAAGAAACAGCAAAGCTATTTACAAAGTGCACATGCAATATTGTATAAGAAGTCATCAAATTCTCTACTCGTTAACAGACAAAATTCAGAAGAATTCAACGAAGAATTACTGTTGCAGAAAGATTACTCAGATTCAGAGGAAAGTATATAATGACTAATTTCAAGTTGAGTTAAGCTAAATTTAATTTATAAATAATTTATGATGAATAATTTTTTATAAAAGATTCTATACCTATGAATTTTATCTCAGCATGGAACCTTATAATTTTTGTTTAAAGTTTAAATGTACATTCATTCCTTACATCTATGTTAAAGTTATCTATAGTCCATCCAATTTTTTTTCTATATAATACAATTTATATCACATTTTTACTTTTCAAAAAAAGGAATATGATTACTATTGATCTGATCTATAACAATATTAATTCTATGCCAGGAATGTAGTATAGAAGGAGTAAATTCTTTTTTTTTATTAATACGCGACATTTGAATATCTCTGAGATATGATTAAATTTATGAAATACTGTACTATCTACTTTCAACAAATTTGTATAATTTAAATATATAATGTAAATATGTATAAATTTAATTCATAAATTATATTCATTAAATAATAATTCCAAATGCACAGTATAAAGGTAACAATATTGCAATAAAATATGCCTTCGAACAAGACCTGACTATCTACAAAAAATATTTTAATACGAAGTAGATGGGTATCCCTCTAGTGCATTTCCTGCAAGAAGATCTGATATAAACTTTTTAAATTTCACATCTTTTGCATCATTCGATGGTTTTCTTTCTACAATTAATTTACGCTTTTTAGCTTCTAATTCCTTTGTTTGAAGAGAGTCTGAGTCACGTTGATTGCAAATATCAATATGTTTTCTTTTGCAAGAATCTATTGAATCAGGCTTCTGTGTTTCTTCTCTTGCCCTACTCAATTCAGCAGTTAAATCACCCATTTTTTGTTCCCATTCTTCCAAATGCTTTTTCATTTCTGCCAACTGCATATCTTGGTCATTAATTTTCTTCGCTTGTTTTTGAAGTTTTAAATTTTGGACTCTCATTTGAATCAATTGTTTTTTCATTCTCAACTTCATTTTAGTTATTTCAAATTTTGCATACATTACAGAAAATTTATTTCTTTTGGTACGACTATAAATTTTCTTAAATGTTTGATTTAGTTTCTCTGTACTATAACTATGTGATAGTGAAGTATTATTCGAGCTTGCAGTATGATGCGAAATCATTAAGCTTCCACCAGGAAGTTCATAAGAGCCTACATTACTAACAACGGATGTACAAATACTATGTTTTAAATCTGGTAAAATTTTTTCATCAAAATGTTCCATAGCCATACTACTAATATCACGTAATTCTTGCAATATTTCATGTGCCCTGGGTGGTGTTTTCGAGTCACGAATTAAACGGAGAACACGAAAAATTTCATCGATTACCTGTGACATTAAAGATACTTTATAGATTATAATAACAATGGTTTAACAATAAGTTAAACAACAACTATCAAATTCATTACCTATGAATATAGATTTTAACAATCTTATAGATTGTTTAATATGCTGTTATATTCATTAAACTTTCTCATATCATTAAAATAAAACAACTTACTTTTCCAGGAATAAAACAGCATAAGTTTAAGTCCACATATTTGATAAATGTCATTGATAACATTGATATTCTTGTTTCTATTGCTGTTAATATATCGCAATGACGTGCTAAAGGATGACTTCTTCGTTCTGATTCTCTGCGTGGTAATTGACTTTTGACTGCACGTAGACATTGAGCATGATATTTTTCCATAAGATTAAAACCACGATTTAATAGTTTTCTACAAATTCGATCAAATCGCTTACATATCTGTAAGTTAAGAATTTTTACTTTATATCGCTTAACGATAAGAACATGAAACAATGTATAAAACTATACTTATATGTATCTTACAATTCTGTATTTAGAAATTTCATCATAAGTGAGGTTAGATAAAATAGTCTCCAGCACAATATCGGGAAGATCGACTATGTTTAACATGTTTAAAAATTTTCCAGAGAAAATTCACATATATCTGTAATTTTATATACAAAAATCCAATGTATTTACGACATAATTATTTTTTATATCATAATAGTCTAAAGACCCCAGGGGCAATGAAAGTAAATATAAACTATGTGTAACTAATAACAACGATAAAAAAAAAACTGCAATGAACTGAACTATATGATTTAAAAATACATATATAAAAATAAATTAAAATTAAACGTAATTCGGTTTAGCTATAATATTTAAAATCTAATGCATACTATCAATTATACGTTGATTGTTTTTATATCTGAGAAAATTTAAAAAATCAATTTACTTTAAAATAAATTTATAAAAATATAGTTATATAGATTTTACATATAGATATATATATATACATATAAGAAGTTAGTAGATAAAATTAAGAAAGTAAGACATTAGTTATTAATTATGTAAAATCTATGTCTTCCTCATATGTGTATACACATTATGTGATCATTAAAAAGTTGTTTATGAAAACAAATGAATACTTTTAAGGATCATTTTGTACACTATAGAATAAATACAAAAGATGTTGAGCATTATAAAGATTTTGTTCTACATACTTCTTATATTTATACATGAATTAGTTTAAAAAACTATAGTTGCAATCAAATCAACATTTCATTAATATTATTTCAATCAATCTCATACTCCTGAAATTCACTATTTATGTATCATTGTCAACAGGGATGCACTCATCACCAGCAACTTTCAATTAAATTCATATTGTCCAATATAATAAGACGCAATAAAAACAATACAATATCGATTGTATTTTATAAAAGTATTCGTTTAAAACTATTTAATCGTCTTATAACTTGGATAATTCTAAATCACTCTAAACATACTTATTACAAACAAATCCAATAAGTTAATATTGGTCGAGTTCTTAAGAACAAATGTACGCAAGACATATTAGACATTATGTACTATGTATTCTCCTTTGAATACTCTCATCGATATATTATTGTGCACGTATGAACAATATTAAATTCTTCTATTACCCAACTTTAAAGTATGTCCAATTAAAATTAAGATTACATTATTGGTCAGTTTCTATGAATTTTTTGACGTATCTTTTTATTCATCCTTTGGATTGGTTATTCACATTTTAAAGTTTCATTCTTATGATTCTAAATTAAAACCTAAATCATATGGTTAGTATTGGATCTATACTTAAAGTTATTAATGGTCAGTGGCGCGCAGAAAAGTGGGTGCCGGTGAATATTAGTAAAGTAAGATGTCGTACGTTGGGATGGGACGTGTTTTTAACATCGCATGTTTTTATCTCCTATTATTAGGAGTTGTAAGTGCTAATAATCAACGACTGGCTAAAGAATCTTTGGTAGAAAAGCTCGATGAAGAAAATTGGGATCGTATGCTTCGGGGAGAATGGATGGTCGAATTGTAAGTTGAAAGAAACTATGGATGACGAAGTCGTCAAAATTGATGGCGTGTAGAAAATGCGGCGTTGCTTCAACATTACATCTTATTTTATTTATGCATTTATTGTTATATCTAATCGAATGCTATTGAAAATTATTATAAAAATTATGACTCAGTTAAATTTGTGCTTTAAATTTGATAACTGACGTATATTCAATTTCAACATTATCTTGTAACTTTTGAATGTAGAAAATGGACTCATAGTGATTGCTTTAAAAAGGATTTGTTTGTGGTATTGAGATTTTATTTATTTATTTTTGTTTTATATAGTTATGCTCCATGGTGTCCAGCCTGTAAAGCTCTGGAGCCAGTATGGGAGCATTTAGCTAGTTGGAAAGAAAAACTTCATATAAATGTTGGCAAAGTAGATGTAACTGATTCACCAGGACTTAGTGGACGCTTTATGGTTACAGCTTTGCCTACTATTTATCAGTAAGTTATTTCATTTAATTATGTTAATGATATTTTTTGTAGAAATGTCATTTAATTATTATTATATTATAGTGTAGTAGATGGCGTCTTCAGACAGTACAAAAGTCCAAGAGATAAAGAAGCTCTTATTCAATTTGTATCTGATAGAACTTGGGAAAAGATTGATCCTATACCCAGTTGGAAAAGTCCAACTTCTATTCACATGTCTGTCCTTAGTCAATTCTTTAGATTGTCACAAGTATTGAGGGTAATTAGAACGATTACTTTGATTACTTCAATTAACGATATTTATTATTTTATATTTTATCTATTGTTAGATAACGATATTTATTTATTGTTTGTATTTTTTTCTGTAGGGCATTCATAACAATCTCATGGAAGATTTTGGATTACCGACATGGGGAAGTTATTTGATCTTTGCAGTGGCAACTATTGTTCTGGGCGCACTATTGGGCCTTGTAATTTAAATTTATTATATAATCTACAATACAAGCTATTTTATTTTGTCATATATTTAATTAACATTTATATATATATATATATATATTTATTTATAGATCATTGTATGTCTCATCGACTTGATTTATCCACCTAAACCTATGCAACTTCAAGGAAAGAAAAAACAACAGGATGGAAGCAGTGCAGCTTTGCAAGAGAAAAGTTCGGGAGATGATGAGATCGTTGAAAATGTAAAAGATGATTTGGTTGATGAAGAAGGTTCAGAATCTGAGGAGGTTACCGAAACGAGCAGTAAAGAAAAGGATTCCAAAGCAGATACCAGCAGTCCGAATGTTCGCAAGCGTAAGCCACGTAAAGCTGATTAGAGGTATTAATTTGTTAAATGTAAATAATTCATGGTCTCAGAAAATTGCGCAGATGATGATATTTACGCATTTGTTGTTGCAATCCACAATTACGAATCGACCCAATGTAATGTTGCTATTTTGCACTTGACATTACACTCGTTAAAAAAGAAAAAAACAAAAATTTAATAAGTATTACAAACAAGTATGGCAAATTTCAAAGAAGTAAATTAACGATTATTATAAATGTCATTTGTATAAAAGAAAATAATCGTAAAGCATTTTCTTAATTAAAAGCTTTTTACTTGTTTTAAATTCGTAATAATTTTTGTAATTTATTTTAATATGTTATTTGATATGAACAAATATTAATATGAAAAAACATATTTTCGTTGGGTATTTTAATGCTCTGTGCAATAATTATTATATGAATATTCTAATGTTCAATATTATATTATTAATATTATGAAAATATTACACTTGTTTCGAGAATCTTTAAAAATTATTACAAAGAACTGACTTACCAGCTATATCATATGACTATTAGTTTTATATCTTTTTTCGTTTTGTCATTTTCTTTTATTGGAATATGTTATCTATTAACGTTATTTTAATTTTATTTTAAGATTAAATGTTTGGTAAATTATATCAGTATTTTTTTCATCAATGAACTTTATTTTTACACAAATAAAAATACTTTCGATGTTTGAGGGATCTTAATAGGATCTAGCGCGTTGCATAATGGCTTTTAAATTTGTTGTTGTTTTGTAATTGTAATCAGTCTTACAAGTTCTACCATTTAAAAAGTTTTCATTTTACTCTTACGATTCATGATGACGCGCAAGTATATTATTCTATGACAAATCGAAATATATAATTTTAAATTATTAATAACAACTCGCTCAAAAATTGTATTTCCATGTGAAACAACAACAAATTCATAGTTTTTACGCATTTATATATAAACATTAAGTTAAAGACTCGTATAGAAACTAAGATAGCAGGATTACCGCAATATATTAAGAACCAATCGTAACAATTATATAAGTCTTTTACTTTTAAATATTTATGTAAAAAAATATTTAATATAATAACAAGAGTGTAGCAAATCATAAACAAAGAACTATATTACTCAGGACATGGTTGAAATATACGTTTATAAATAATCGACACGTTTGTAACATTTACGAAATTCTCATCTTCTTTTTTTCTTTTTAATTATTATTATTAACGATCTCTATGAGAATATTGCTCTTTATAATATGGCAATCTGTCTAACAAACAAATATTTGTTATTTAGCCTATAATCATTAATATTTATCTCATTCACGCGTATATTCTGTGAAATAAGAAGATGCGAATGCGATTTAGTAGTAACATTAAAAAGATGTAGTAATCATCTCGTATCGCTTTCTAGTTATCTGTAAATATCTACGATTACACGTAAATGTATACGAGCGTATAATTTGCGATAATTCTGTCGTGTATTACCGTTTCTTCGACTACGACGACGACAACAACGCATTGACATTTTTTTCTACGTTTGTTAAACATTGAAATTAGCGCGCTCGACAAAAAAGATCAGTTTTCTATCGACATTCCATGCGACAAAACCACGACGGTACATACACATATAACGCTTTTAACCAAAATGCTCGTGTCTTCGTCATCGAGATAATAAGATAAAAAATACGTTACAATGGGGAATAAGGACTAACTATGTAACGTTGACTTCCTAATAAACGCATTTAAGAGAGTAACAAAAGCAAATGCAATGTTACGTTCGAACTCCATACCAAAGTTCTTTTTTCAAAGTGTTTGAATTGACGAATTATAGAAAAATAAAAAAGAAAATGATAATACCCGCAGTCGGTAATGTAGGGTGCCTACCTTGCCGACGGCATTGAAAGTAGAGAAGGGTAGAAACAAGCTGGCCGAGCATAGCCGAGTATGTCCGAGTGCTATCGTCGTGCTATATCTCGATATCTCGCGAGGAACGATTCATTGACCGGCGAGCGCGCACGACGAGCTCTCGTTCTGTGTTCTTTCTCGACGAGGAGAGCTCGTTAGTGCGGACACGAACGGAACGTATCTACGACGACGACGACGACGACGACGACGACGACGAAGACGAGGAGGAGGAGGAGGAGGAAAGGAGACGACGAGTGGTAAACGTACTACGGCGTACGCCGTACCATTGCTACCATTTGCGCGAGACGCTCTTATTGAAAAAGTTTTTCCGGTCGAATATTTCCAATTAAATAATTTTCTATTAACGGGTTAAAAAAATAAAAAAAATAATAAAAGAAAAGAAAGGAAGAAGGATGGAAGAGGGAGAGACAAATCGAAGCGGCGGCAAGGTTTCCTTCGCGGTGCGAGATCGATAAACGCGAGGACGTTACCGGAAGCCGAGTACCTCCGGCGCTACTTTTGTAACGAGGGGAATAACATTTCTTTTTTTTTAATTCTTCTTCGGCGCACGCGGAACAACACCTGTCGTTCTATTATTCTAATGTTCCTCTGACAATGAGATAAAGTAAAAAAAAAAAAGAAAGAAGAGAAGAGAGAGAAAGAGAGGGAGAAAAATAAAAGAGAAGAGAAGTCGGAGGGTTGAAGAAGAGGGATGATGGAGGTCGACGAGTAGGCGTCCGTCCGATCGAGCGGAAACCTCCCTCCCTACGCGTAGGGTGCGAGGGATGCGGAGGAGGAAGGCCGCCGTCGGCTTTTTCCGGCGGCAAGTACGCGCCGCCGCGATGATGCCACGCGAGGAGGAGGAGGAAAAGCGACGGGAAGGGAAGAAGGGAAGGAGACCTCTCGTCACGGTTGCTGTCTCCTACGAGGAGGTCCGAGGATGTCGTTTTGTATCCCTCTTGTACACTTGGTACGATCGACGATGAAACTTTTCTTCGAGAAAAAAGTCGTCCGTCTTAGCTAGAACTAATTGGAGCTGAGTCGAGTCGACGGGAATCACATTTTTTTGCACGAATAAAATCCGTTCAATCGGAATAAGAAGGTGCGGGCGCGCGCGGGGGCGACCATGAAGGAACACGGGAATAGTAAGCATTCGGCGGAAGCGCCTACGAAGACCCTCAAGTCTTTATTAAAGAAGCCCGGCCAGACTAAGGGCAAAACTCGAAAGAATCGCGTGGTCATTAACGAAAAATTAAATGAATTCTTTGCCGCGGATTATATTATACTTATCAAAGAGGAGTGTTGCGCCGAATACGAGGAAGATTGCGACTGTTGTTGTCAGGAACACGAGTTCATACGTTTGGGCAATTGCAAGGAGTGCCGAGCGGAATTGAATCTACATTTTGGCGTCACGGAGGATGGTCGTTACGGCGGCGCCGATGGGGAGGCAGACGAAGAGGAGGACGAAGACGAGGACGAAGAGGAGGATGCGGTTGACGAAGAAGAGGAAGACGACGACGACGAGGAGGAGGAGGACGTCGTCGTCGTGGATTCCGTGGCAGCCGTTAATGCTGCTGCTGCTGCCGCTGCCGTTAACGTAAACGTCAATATCAATGCAAACAATGTAGAAAATTATCAACAACAGCAACATCCTCCGCGGACTGTTGCCGTGGATGTTCGTAAAAAGGATGATGCGGATGCATTGATAGCGTGCGAACTCGAATCCAACGTTGTAGACCACAAAGTCGAACTCGAACCCGAACGCGAGCCGAAAGAGTCGACCGATCGGCAGGAAGTGCCGGCGATTGTTCCCGACAATCGCACAGGCTCGGCTGCTCAAGGTGAAGGAGCCGAGCGTCAGCAGGAGACCCTCAGTCCTCCGGAAGGTTACAAGGACGTTTGCGTCGATGGTGCAACGATTTTGGATGACGGTGATCATCAAGCACGACTTTTGCCACCGCCGCCGACCTGCAGCGATTGCGATTATTATCACCGTAGGAAAACTGGTGAGCGAACGAACGACCCTAATCTTTTTATTTTCTTCCTCTTTATAGTCTTTCAATGCCACGGTTACGAGACTTCTTTTTCTTCCATCGTCCAAATAATCTCGTTTCTACCTACGTCTACCTTTTTCCCGCGTTATATCGAATATTCTTTCTCGTCCTACGCTCTCGCTAAATTATGACGAAACAAAAAAAGATAGAAAGAAAGACCACCCTCTTCCATTTCGCGCCTTTCCCTCCTCTCCCACCCCCTCCCCCACCACATACACAAAATAATCATCGATATATCGATTTTTATCCCACATTTCTCGGAGAGAATTATTTTTTTCCAATTATTCTTTTCATCCCTTTTCACTCCCTTTCCCACCTACTTTTCCTTCTTTCCATGAAACCGTTTCTTTAATTCTTTCGCGTACGATCAATGCGCGATGTAAGAAGAATGCTGGCAGGAGAAAGAGAGAGAGAGAGAGAGAGGGCAACGAAATTTTTTGTTCGTCGATCTAATTAAAGTATCTCTTTATTTTCGTGTACACACGCAAACTATTACGAGACAAAAACGTTCATATTTCTAATATTCTATATATTCTTTACTTTTCATTTATCACCTGTGTACAATTTTGTGTTGTTTGATTAACATTTAAAAAGAAACCTTCATAAAAATTCGCACTCCGCGATTGAACACACAAGCTTTTATTTATTCAAATTGGATTTATCTATATCATCCATCGGATTGCCTCGTAAAAGTTCGGTAACAATTTTTAATCGAACATTTTATAGATCAAATTTTAAATACCTATTTTTTTTCTCTCTCTCTCTCTCTTCCTCTTGACGAATTCTTAATCTATTGTAAAATATATAATCACAGGTGTATCGTATATAGATATGATAGAGGGTACGTAGATATTTGATAAGAGAATATTAACGTTGTTCATTTTATCGAAAACCGTTAGGAATTTTCTGAACAACTCGGGTATCTTGATGAAAAATCGATCAAACTCGTAGAACTTTAAATGAGATATAAAAGCTTCGTGGTTGCTCGGACGATTAGTTTCTCGTGTAGGAGAGAAGCAAAACAGCATGACGTGCCACTTGCGCTCGAGCTAACGTATATCATCGAAATCCTATTGAGAGAATTCGATTGTTAGCAGTGCATAGGTTTCCGTTATCGGTGAAAGAGTTTACGGAAATGCCGATACGCAAAAACGCGCACGAGGTGACACGATACTAATGTAACAAAATTGAGAGAGAAAGAGAGAAAAAGAGAAAGAGAGAGAGAGAGACGCTCCCTTTTTATTATTATTATTATTATTATTATTTTTCTTTATACGCGAATGTATATGAATAAAACGTACGAACAACTTATATAGAAAATTGATGTTCATAATGCCCGATAATTTATTTATAATTGATTATCACGAGATATACAAGTTTGTTCGTACTTTCATATAATATTCAAACAATCTGTACGTTGAATATAATTTTTCGATCAAACTTTTTTGTCCCCCTTGTTGATCCAACTTTTTTTTTCTTTTTTGTTTTCTCTCTCTCTAGTATCATAAAAATCTAATATTAACGAACTATCAAAATAAAACAACGTGTATACGTGCAACATTCATAGGACACAAGGGAACGATGTAAAAGTACTTGAAAATGATACGAATATGTTTTCTCGTAAATTAACCAATACACTAAACGATGTTTTATACACATATATATATATATATAAAAGTATATATACGTATATGTAAATATATATATATAAATATGCATATATATATATATGTACATGAGAAATATATCGAGCTATTTTCTCACGCACCTCTTTCCCTCTCGCGTGCAAGTTCCCACCGTATTCATAGACGCTTTATAACAACCACCGAGCGCGTTAGATAATAAAATATCGTGGTGCATAGTTTCCCTCTCTCTCTCTCTCTCTTTCTCTTGTGAAAATATTTCTTCTTGCAAAAAAAATTTCCTCATGTAATTCACTCAAAGTCTGTTCTACTCAAATCTATTCTATTATTTTACGTGACTAAAATAAGACTTGTCTTCTTCTTCTTCTTCTTTTTATTTTTCTTTCGTTCGAGACATAACATTCTCGAAGTTATAATTTATCTATTCGATCTAATTTTTCTTAAATCCTTTCTCCGATTTCTTAGAAACTTCGTCTTAACTTCAATATTTTGCTTGAACAACCAACGACATTTACTGAATTTCTAAACTAGTAACGTAAAGTTGTAAACGGGAACGTTACGTTTTGCCTTGTTCCGTGCACTGAACCGCAGCTAAATTTGATTGCATAACCCCTCTCTTTCCCTCTATCTCTAACATAGAGAAAGAGAAAGAGAGAGTGAGAGAGAGAGAAACACGTATTCACACAAAGACACATAGGACAGTAGCGATCTTGCAGAGCATGGGATAGTAAACTTTAGTCTCCCTGGATGTGTAAACTCTGTATTACGAGCTGCATTTTTAACTTAAACGACTGTTACTGAGAAAACAAGTATCATGCTGGTTCCAAGTTTAACAAAGAGTTCAATCAAAAGTGATAGTGTATCATTGTAATGATACTTATTAAATGATCAAATATCTAATACTTTTTAAATAATATTTTTTTTTCTAATATTATATCTTTTCCAAAGTGCGTACACATTTAATTGTCATTCATTTGTTTTTATTTTCTTCGAAATATTTGAATATATTGAAATGTGGCCTCTCTCTCTCTCTCTCTCTTCTCCACTCCCCCCACCCCCATTAAATCAAAGAAATATTTAAACGCGTTGGGAATTAATTATGATTTTAGTTTATACCATTCCCATTCTTAATTCCCATTTGAAATATTTGACTTCCTTTCTCGCGATCTTCCCGTGGAAATGGCTCTTCTTTTTTTTTTTTCTTTTTTTTCTTCCTGTTATCATAAAAGCAGTAGAAACGTAGGGGCTGGCGGGCGGGTGTTGTTGTTGTGTGGTCGAAAGAAATGCGTGCAGACTAAAGTTGTGTGTGTTTGTATGTGTACGAGCATCAACGTTCACCGGATGTACAGCGTAGCGTGATTCCGGTACTTAGTTTAGTACTCCTGGTAAGAGCGGTCAGGCTTACCACCAGTGCAACTTCGTCAAAACAATTTTCTTTCTCTCTTTCCCTCTTTGTCCCCACCCCCCACCCGACTCCCACCCCATCGCCGTTCATTTAGCAACGAAATAGCATCGATATACTTAAGTTGAAAACAGGTATGACGGATTCCACGCGATTACAAGACGAGACAATAATTTATGCACGTGTTAGCATTAAATGCAATAGTACAGGTAACCCTCCTATAACACGGTTGATAAGTTCATAGAAAATGTCCCTGTTATATATAAGATCTAAAATTCATTATACCTTTTCAAATAATTTCATTTTGTAATATGTTAAAACAACGACACCATTTTGTTATCCAGTCTTGTAGAAATACAATGTTTTAGCAAGATTTTAACAAACTTTTTGTATCGTGTGTGTTATAGAATTCTTTATCGTAGTAGGAGGGTTTACCTGTATATAATATACTTATTACTTAAATGCTTATCATCCTTTTTCTTCGTAACGTCCGTGAAAATGGCGATTCACGCAAAGATGCCTAACTCTTTTTGTCGAGATACTTTAGGTAGACGACGACGACGACGACGATGAGAGTAGGAACTTCAGATGTTGAAGTACTCTGTTTGACGTTACAGGTGCCCAAGAACAAATTAAGGTCAATGGGGCCGATGCCGAGCGCGAGGACGCTATCGTTGAGAATTTTAAAGAAGCAAACAATCAAGTTCGATCCTCTACGCCTAATGGTACGCCCTTTTTTCGTCTTTTCTATGTGTTTTTTTTTTATTTTTGATCTTCTTCTTCTTCTTATTCTTCTTATTTTTCTTCTTCTTCTTCTTTTATATCAAACGTGTCAAAGATTTATACCTGCTTTATTCAGTTTCGTTGAATGTCTTAAATTAATTTCACGAATTTCGATAAATTCTTTTTCATCCTCCCCCCTCATAGATTTGCATCACCGATATCTCGTCGAGACGATAACGATGACGACGGTAACCGAACGACGAATCATCCGAGAAATCAGCGAGAACGAGAGGAAAATTTGTTTGGATGAACTTGATCTGGAACAAGAAAGACCGACCAATGAGATTCCTAAACAGGATGAAGTTCCAACGACGGACTCTTCTTCTTCTTCTTCTTCTTCATCATCTTCATCTGGGACGGTGACTACGACGACAACGATAGGGACGAATAAAGTTGATAATCTTTCTTCGTCGAATGTTTGCCGCGAATGTGGAGGTGGTGGTGCTGGTGGTGGTGGTGGTGGTTTTGGTGGTGGTGAGGAAACGTACGCGGAAACGATCGAGGACAACGAGAGAACGGATAACGTTGTCGTAGTTGGAAGTAATAATAAAAATGAAAATGAGGAAAGAACGATAGATGGTGGTGGTGAGGAGGAGGAGGTGGGGGTGGGGGTGGGGGAGGAAAATAACGAATCGAAGGAAACCCTCCAAGACGTCACGGAATTATCTTTGACA
The DNA here is from genome assembly GCF_010416935.1 of Polistes fuscatus. NCBI lineage: Eukaryota > Metazoa > Arthropoda > Insecta > Hymenoptera > Vespidae > Polistes > Polistes fuscatus. The sequence goes on from NW_025113097.1 coordinate 1,906,077, forward strand.
TTTAAACTTGGTAATTTAGCTAGCAACAGCTTGAAACCAAATTCAGCAGTGAGACAATTATTTCCCAATCCGAGATTCATCTCACCACCGCCAGCACCTCTGAACAAATCCGTCTCGTTGGCCGATTCCGATAGTACCGCCACCTATTCGGAAGCACAAAAATTTCTCATAACTGCTGAAAATTTACGTCTGTTCGATACCACGAAGAGATCATCGGCAGGAAAAACGGCGGGAACAACCACGCGTAGCGAGTCTTGCGAAAGCGAACCCAGTACGATCAAAAGAACGATCGAGAGGAACACGTTGAGGAGGAGTTTGATTGGCAAGTGCAACGCGACCACCAGAAAGAAGAATCTCAGATCGAAGGACTTGTCTTTGGAAGAAAGAATCAGGCAACTTACTTGTGTTGATCAGGACGAGGACGTTACCGAAGAGTCGTCTAAGAGTACGGAACTTGTTTTAGATCAAGATAACGAGAGGTTGGAATTCTCCGTGCGAACTTCGCCGTCCGGCGAGGAACAGCCACCGATCGAACGATTTTCTCAAAAAGTTGCCACCTTGAGCAACGCGATGACAGCGTTACCGTTGACAACTTCTACTTCGACTACTATGATACCAATGGTGACGACGAACATACCACCACTGCTGACCACCACATCGACGCCTACGACAACGGCAAACGTTTACAATTCGAAAGGTAATCCATTGATGGATACCTCAAATCAATCGACGTATAGAAAGATTACCGATCTTTTCGCTTACAAGAAAAATGCCGAGCCAAATTTGCCAGATCTTGGTATAGGTAACAATGGTAGAGGTACTTTGGTTAAAGAATGTCAGTCGAAGAATTCTTTAACGAAGATGAATTCCGAAGTGAGAAGACAGTTTTTGGCCAGTCTCGCGCCATTATCTTGCGTCACGGTTAACAATGCGGACACGCGTGAGGATTATTATAGAATCGAGCCAAGAATTACGACTAATGTAAATAGCAATCAGATAAATCACCTGTCCGATTCAGCTTACAGCTTGGAGGACATCGAAACGGCATTGAACAGGAATCGTGCCAGTGCTCCAGATGTTACGAGGGGTACACCAGTTGGTAATAGGCCAGATATCAGTGAGAACTCGGCAGATGAGTTGCTTGCTTTCGTGGAACAAGATAAATCTAGGATGGAACGAATAAAACGACGGTATAGCGAGAACGAGGACCGTCATAGTCTCGTTAATGGTGTTTTGGGAGACGATAAGATGGCGAGTACCACGAGCAGCAACAACGAGCACAGTCATGAGGAATGTCATGGCGAGGAAGACGATCCGGACGATGAACTCAACGACTATGGTTTTAACAGACGTCCACCTGTTCGAGGTATCAAACCTCTGTTTAGTACTACCAATGAGATCGTACATCAGCTCCGTTCTCGGAACGTAGTGACCAATGACTTCAGTGACGTGAGAGAGACATTTGCCACGGCATGGCCAATGCATTACGATAAGAACGGTGATAGAATAGATGGTAAAAATCTATTGACGATGGAGAACATTCCGACGAACGTGTACGATACGATGCCGAAGGAAGACACGAACACGATCGATCGAATAAATAGTATGCAAAAACAAATCGACGATATTTATCAGACAATCGTAGAGACCGCGGTTACTCAAGGGAATCTCGATCGTGTAACTTATTTGGAAAATACGTTGCCACGACCATTGGTAAGAATACCACCGACCGATGGTATTTCCCATCAATATCCCGAACAAAAGAACGGTCAGAATTATTTTGCGGACAAGCATCAGCCGACGAACGTTCGTATGTTACGTATCGCGGGTGGCGGCGAGGAAACGATACCTGCTGCAAATTATGCAGCAACACTACCAGCTAAAATTCGTCGATATCCGCCAACGACGATTCCTAATTATCATTGCAACGTGGTCTCGCCAACTGCGGCATCCAGCAGTGGTGGTGGTGGTAGTGGTGGTGGTGGTGGTGTTGGTACTAAGTGTTATCGTACGATGTATTTCGTGCCATACAACGGGATCTCGGATCCGACATATCAGAACATTCAACGAATCTTACCGCCACATTCGTCGCCTAATTACGCGACCCACATCGAGCGTTATCCTTATCCTCGACAGGCGAAGATTGATAGCCCGCAGCAACAGCAGCAGCAGCAGCAGCCACAGCAGCCGCAACAGCAGCAGCAACCACAACAGCAACAGCAACCGCAGCAACATCAGCAGAGGTACTACCCACGTCCCTTGGCGCCAAATACTTATTTAGCGTCGCAACCACCACTTCCAGATTCTGCTCCACCTAATTGTCTTCCTTCCCAAACACCTCAGCAAACGCTCCAATTACACCTACACCATTTATCGTCCGTTCCTCACGCCGCTGTTCATCCTATCCAATTTCAACATCGGCAACATCATCATCAAATCGCCTCGTACCACCTGCAATCGGTATTACCGCCGCCGCCACCACCCCCAACGTCTTACACGGTGATCGCGCCGCCTAGATGCGCCTCCACGGTAACAGCCGGCCATTCGACAAATCCAGCCTATCATCTTTATCAAATACCGCTTGGCCGAAGTTCTGCTACCGTCGCTACGGCCGCTGCAGCAGCCGCTGCAGCAGCTGCAGCGGCGGCAGCTGCGAACGCCACGGACGTTCAGACTCAAACCGTCTCGACGTCTTCCTCGACCCCTTTGTCCGTACCCGTTACCTCTTTTAAACCGATATGCGATTTACGCCTATCCGCGAGTTTTTCCGTCAACGATCAACAAGGAAACGTTAATATCGGTGGCCCACTTTCGGCATCCTCCTCGTCTTCTTCCTCGGCGTTATCTTCGCCCACGAAACAACAACAACAGCAACAACAACAACAACAACAACAACAACAATTAGTGAATAACTCGTGTAGCGTCGCGGAACGCGGTGTACCCGAAGGTGCAGCTAGTGCACCCTCGCACGATTTTTCTCAGGCACCTCTTCAACAACAATCTTCTCAGCATCATCAAGCTATCCCTCAAACCCCGGCTCTCTCTCAATCGACGACCACCTCGATGTCCCACTTACTCCTCGTGTCAAACTCTTACGGTGGGCATCGTGCCAATACCTTAAACCCGCCTACCGACTCTCAAAACTCCGTGTATTACGCGATGAACGTTTAAAGGGCCAATGCACGTTTCTGACCAATTTCACTTGGTTGGACTCGGGACTTCTTGGTCCGACGAGACTTTAGTAATACGTCGTATATTATACCTACACCCAAATAAAATACACACGTACACTTACATCATACACATACACGTACACTTACATATGAAAAAGGGACACGTACGAAGGAAGAGGGATGCAGGTGAAATTAACTCGCATCGACGATTCCTTTTCTTTGATGTGGTGGAAAATGACGACAGGTATGTAGACAAAAAAAACGGATAAGAAAGAGAAAGAGAGAGAGTGTAGTATGAATGAGAAGGACACGAGATTAACGTAAGGGGAAAGCAGGGTGACGACAACCAACAGCCCCTTCTTTTTCCATGCTCGTAAATGAACGACACGACAGGCTTGATTGTTGAAAGACGATACGACTCGTTGATTTTCTTCTATGCAACGTCGACTACCTCGACGATGACGACGACGACGACGATGACGACGACGACGACGACGATGGAAATTGGGAGGAACTCGAGTACCATTGTGTACTCCTCCTCTCCTCTTTCTATACTTCTTCGTATCTTCGCTTTGTATTTCATACCATTCGTGAAAGGAGGATAAGTTGTCACACCTAAAATATATATTATATATATTTATTTATTTATTATTATAAATATTATTATTAAAACCATACGTTGCTATATTGTTGTTCATTCTAACGAGAAATTAGATTATCCAATGAAGTTACAGTGTAAGGGTAAAGTTAACGAAAAATTTGTCTAACACTTTTCATTTTAACTGGAAAAGTTTGTATCGTTTATGTTGAGCCAAAAGTTTATTAACCAAAATTAATGCTAATTCGATTTAATCTTTCGCTAAAACAACAAATTTTTTAACGAGAGACCAAAATGATTTACGTAAGAAGAGTATGCTTTCTTCATTAATATATAAACCTTCCGACGTAACTATTTTCTATCTAGTAACGTTTAATAAATTGAAATTGTTTGATGAAATTTGAAACAATGTTAATATACGTAAAAGTAATTTAAGATCAAAAGTGCTTTTACTACATATTTTTTTTCTTCTTTTTTGCGTGTGTGTGCAATAATATCCATCGAGTAATAAATAATTAACGATAATTCACATTATAAAGTTTATTTTAAATTCATTATATAATATATTTCATAATTTTCATTATCATCATTATTATTATTATTAATTGATTTATTTATTTACGATAGCCACATCAGCTATGTCATAGAGTTATTTTTTTACCAAGTCAATAAAGTATTAATAATCATGCCACTATGAGGTAATATATTTATATATATATGATAAAAAGGACGAAGAGAAGGATGAGGAGGAGGAGGAGGAGGGAAAAAAGGATGAGGATGAGATGGAAGAGGGAAAGGGATGAAGGTGACATGGACAGACGACGATATCGATCTTTTTAAAAGAACAGACGTGGGAGGATGCTTTCTATCGTGTTACCGCGAACCTTGCGAAAATAGTTCGTCGACGTAAAATGTATAGAAAACAAAAACAACAAATTTTAAAGTTACCGCGCGTTATCGATTCTGCCAAAGAGATACGTTACTATGTTAATTATATATACATAGAGAGAGAAGAAAAAAAAAAAGAAAGTGTGTATCATGGTTGCGCAAATAGAAACATTTTTTCCTAACGATCATTGTAAATGGCCAAAAATATCTTACACCATGTAATATCTCATACATATATATATATATTTGTAAAGTAGTCATTATCGTTATGAATGTGTTTGAATGAAACTTAAAGAATAATCGATTTTAACCCTTCATATCCCTTTTTTTAATATGCTCGTCTAGTGATCGCATAATTTAGCGAATAGTTAGCGTATTAGATGCGTATGATATTAATATTCTTCATTTTGTATAATTCGCAACGTTACCACAATAATGAATTCAACTTCGTTTAGTTTGTTTCGAAACTATTTTAGATGCATTACTTTATATGTACGTATGTATGTATGTATTATTATTATTATTATCATACGTCTTCTATTCTACGTTTATCCCCTATTTTATATTATTATTTATGTGCATTTGAGGGTAATCAAATGAAACAAATTATTAATAATTATATTTCTCGCCTGTTTTGAAAAAGTAACAAAGATATTTGTCAACGTGACTGCCTGGCTGATTATCTTTCTCATTTATCGTTATATTCCTCGGACTTGTTTTTCAAGCAAATATAAAAAAAAGAAAAAAGAAAAAGTGTAATAAAAAATAGAAAAAATGAGTTGAGAGAGAGGAAGGGAAAGATAAATGGTTTACAAAGTAATTACCATGGATAAAACCACGCTGATAAATCTTTCGATATATAGATATTATGTTATCCATATCCAGCAGGTTCTGTTTCCGTTCGACTTTGTTAACAAAATATATATATATGTACATGTATATGTACATGTATATGTATATGTATATGTACATACATTTCACGACACGTGCAATTACTTTTTGGTCATATTGACGATATATCTCGTGTGTACAGTTTATGTATTTTGAGAATTTGTGAACGTTTTAGATAAATTACATAATTATTATTTATAGGTCATGAATGGGTAATCGTAAAAAAAGAAAAAAAAAGAAGGAAAGAAAAAAGTAAGACGTAAATTGGCTGTGCCCTTTTTCTATAGAATAATTTATTCTTATTATTTTTTATTATTAATGTTATTATTATTATTATTTTATGTATTTTTTTTGTTCTATCGCGCGTTAGCAAATATTTGCGTAATTTTTTCCAAAGATTTTAATTCCCATTTTTATCAAATTTTACGTTTGTAATTTACTAATAAGAAGCTTACGAAACATATATATATATATATGTATGTATGTATTTATTTATTTAAACGAACCAGTCGAGCTTTTTTCCTATTAAACTAATTGCGTCTATTAAAGAAAAGAAAAAAAAAAAGGAATAAATTTAACTGCGACGAATTTATTTAATTGCAAAAAAAAGAAAAATAATTCAACGTTAATAAATAAAATTACGTTTCTTTCATTTTCATTTCATTTCATTTCTTTTCTTTATTTAAAAGAAAAAAACTGACGTTGTTCCTCCTTGTCGGAGAATACCCGATTAAGTCCTGAGAAAAGATTCTTCTTGAGATCGTTAGAAAAAAAAAAGAAAAAGAAAAAAAAATAGTGCAAAGAAAAGGGAAACAGAAATAAAAAAAAAAAGAAAAAAGAGAGAACAAACTTTTTATCAGCAGTATTTAATCTCGTAAGAGAAGAGTTACGTTTAGATAAGTACAAAGAGATTAGCGTGAGAAAAGAGAAAAAAAAGAGAAAAAAAAAAGAAACCGAGTGAAACGAATAAATATTTCGCGCGAAAAATTGTTGCGAATTCAATTTTCATTGCACTTCAGTTGTGATCATCCTTCTCGGTGATTGGTTCTCTCTCACGATGTAATGCACCGATTCGAACATTTAAAAACGTGAATATGTATATACTTATACGAGTTCTGCCCTAAGTATTAAACAAAAAAATATATACGTTAAATATGGGTGTCATGGAAAGAAACAAAAAAAAACAAAAAAGTAATTTAAAATAATCTTACAAAGGATTCTCTCATCCCCCGCCCCCCCCCCCGCCCCCGCCCCAACCCCTTGTCCCCATATCGTAGTTTTATCACTATGATTCGTAGATGTGTTTTATCATCGTCTTACCGAGAATTATTGTTCTCACCTGGAAAGAATACATTAATGAAATGGTATAGTGAATTCCTCATTAAAATATACATATATATATATATATATAATTATATAAGTGTAAGGGTTTATATTTTATGTACAGTAGAACCTCGATTATATTATTATATTCGAATTAATCCAAAGAGAAAAAAAAAAAAGAATAAATAAAAACGTGTAGAACGTAAAGGAATAATGATAAGGATAAAAAAAAATTAATAATAATAATATTCGAATAAATAAACGCGTGGTGTTGTTTCGGTAAAAAAAATTAACTATCGTTCTTTATTTTTTCTTTTTCATATTAGTATTAAACAATAAATGTAACTTAACGATGTTTCAAACTTGAAACTTTGAATGAGGAAGTCTTAGATGCATACACGATTAGTCTTATGATTAGCATAGTCATTTTGCTGATTAAAACGTTTGTTGTTAGAAGATATGATAAGTGAATAAAGATTAGAAATATATGGGTGGGTTAGTGAGATTAAAGGGGAGGGGGGGAAAGGGAAGTACTATCTTTGTTGATTTAAACAAATTATATACTTAAAAGTACGTTGATAAAACATACTTGTAAGTACAATAAACAAAAGTTTATTTGAAAAATTCAAGGTTTCTGTGCTTTCACAATCGAGGTTCCATTGTAGTTGCAGGACCAAATTATTCTTTTTTTTTTTGAGGGTTCTTTATTTTTTTTTTTTTAAATAAGTGTTTCTCTTAAGTATGTTCGAAGAATGAACGAGATGTGTATTGCTCATTCTCGTAAAGTAAAAAAACCGAGTCTTTTTTGAAGAGGACTTTGAAAGTACTTAATGAAGTTAGGGAAAAGAAGTTTTTAACGCTAGTTAAAAACGCATACATTTTGTATAGACTATATTGTCCATATCAAAAAGAGTATTATTATTATTATTATTATTATTATTTATGTTTTCTTGGGTACTAAAGTGCCCGAGGTCCTTTCAGGCATTTGTGGGGAACAAATTCAACACAAAGAGAGGCCTTGTGAAAAGAATTATTATTCTATGGAATATGACGTGAATATTATTATTATTATTATTATTTTTTATCATTATTATACAACAGCATCATCATCATTATCATCATCATCATTATTATTATTATTATATATGATATAATATATATAATATATATAATTCGCGCGATATTTCTCGATAAAAATAAATGTTCCACGGGTAAGCAATCTATAATATACATAATTATTAACATAATTTGGAATTTTTCATACTAGACAAAATAATTCAATAGAAAGAGAGGAGAGTGTGGGAGGATAATGCGAGCATATGATGGATGATTTTTAGTATGTACACCAAATCGTAAGTTATATTTATATATAAATATAAATAAATAGATTGTTATTTATGGGGCTTATAATAAATATTCGAATTTAGAATAATTGATCGTAAGAAATTCGAATGTTAATTTATTAAATGATTGGTCGAAATAGTATAAAGAATTTCTTGGCAATTTTACGATATATATATATATAAATATATACATACATACATACATAGATAAATCACTGATTTATCTATGACGTGAAAAAAAGCACACATACACACACATACAATACGAAAGACTATGGCATAATGTCGGATATCGGAATTGAAATTTGTTTTTCTGACTGAGATGCAATATAACTATTATATACGTAATAACAATAATAATAATAATAATAATAATAATAATAATAATAATATCTTTATGCTTCCACGAATAAGATCGTTTATTTGATCGCATGGCATGACGATGATATAAATGCAAAAGAAAAGAAAAAAAAAAAAGAAAAAGAAAACGTTTCCGCAAATAGTTTCTATCTATCTATCTGTCTATCATTTCAAGGATATTTTAAACACTTCATAGACTTTTCTAAAACCCTGATTCCTATATTATTTGCATCATTAGTTAGAATATTAATAAATATAAGTTTCACTTTATATTGAAACTCGTGATCCGAAAGGTATTCAATTCTTCGATTATTCGATAAGAGGAAAATAATATTCGAGTTTTTTAATAAATCTTTATGAAATCCAAATCCGAACGGTCGTTGAAAACTTGGGAAATGTCGATACTTGTTTTATCCTTCGAAAAGTATCTTCTAATTTTTAATTTATTAAAAATGAAATATATTAAAATTGACTATCTTTATTTTTATTTTTTTATTTTCTTCTTCTTCCTTCTTCTTTCTCTTCTTATTCTTCGTTCCATGTTCAAATTCGATATAATTTGTTTATGGTAATAAAATTATACGAGTACCACGTTAAGTGGTAATTCGAATACGCGAAGTTAATAATGTGCATAATTGATTTGAAGCCTTTGTCAATCGGATAAATTTTTGATAAATGAAATAAATGTTTTAAACAACGGCGATCATAATTGCGGCTACATTTTCATTCGTTTAATTAAATATGCAGCTTGCAAAATAATCGATATACACGTACGTATATATATATATATACTTTCCTCATTATCGCGAGAACTATTGATTTGTGATCGAATGACGTTACGTGCGCCGAATCGAACTTTAATACAAACATACAAACACACACACACACATATACACACACAGAGATATACGTATACACACTCATATACATTGCCAATTCTAGTCAGCATTAAATAAATGCAATAGTTGCAACAAGAGAAAGAAAAAGAATTCATTAATAAATAAATATGTACGCCTAATTCAAAATCATAGTTGTTTAGACGAAACCAGATAGAAAGAGAGAGAGAGAGAGATTCCCTTTAGTATACTGATTCAATAAATCGCATCTTGAAATCTATGCAAATCGAATTGCGTGACCCAAAGAAAGGTATCGATTTTTTTTTGTCGTTGGATTGTGTTGGTTCGTGCGAGTGAACCAAAAATAACTAAAAATAATTAAAATTACAAAAAAGAAAATAGGGAAGGGTAGGAAAGGAAAGAAAAGGGAGGGGGATGTTTAAAAAAGAAAACCAAATCGATGGCATACGCGCACAAAAAAGAGAGTACAAAAAAATTGTATAAAAATACAAAAACGAGCAAACAATAAAAAAAAAAGAATGAAAGAAAGAAAAAAAAAGAAAAGCAAATAAATAAATAAAAACTAGGTAATCGGTAAACACAATCCGATTTCACTTCTTTTATATATAACATATAGATCTATATAAAATAAATTCATTGTCTTTCTAGTGACTAGCAATTATTGTTGTATGCCATGTGAAAAAAGAAACGTGTTGTTTTGCTCGACTAATCCTAAATTTGAATATCCTATATCCCTCGGCCGAGATAAATGTTTCCATCTGTTTGGTAAAGTGTGGTATAAAAGGGTGGAGGAATAAAGTAAGGAAAGTAGAGAACAGATGAGAAGAGAAAAAAATAGAAAGGTACTCGATGTTGCGTGGAAAATAACCTTTTGTTACGTTGGGAGAAATCGATTGAATGAAACCAACGAAGGTCTGATGGAAAAAAATTTATATAGGTGTGCACACCGCATAGTAATAGATACGTGTTCGTCGTGTATGTATGTATGTATGTATGTATGTATAAGCAAGCGTGTATGTGTATAAATATGGGTGTAGGTGTGTTAGATCTACTTTAGAATGCTTTGCTCGATGAAAAATCCGTTTCTCTTATCGAATGGGGAACGCAATATATTGTAAATAGATGTGTATTAAAAAGAAACGAATAGATATCTTAAATATTACGTTAAAAATGTATTAGAGAAGGAAAGAATAAGAAGAGAGAGAGAAAAAATTTAATTAGGAACAAAATGTTCGACGTCAAATATAATTATACAAAAGTCTCTATACGTGAAATGAATTATTATCGATTATATTATTCGGTTATTTATTTTTACACAAAATTATCAAAGAAATCATTATAAATGAGACAAATTTATCGATTATAAGTATTCCATCCTCGTCGTCGTCGTCGTGGTGTAGTCTCTGTTGAATTTTAATTAATTTTTCCTTGTTTTACTATACTTTTTTTCTTTTAATTTTACAAAAGAAATAAAGAAGAAGAAGAAGAAGAAGAAGGATGAATATAAAAAGGGGATGATATAATAATAAAAGTTTCATTATTGATATTATTAATAATAATAATAAAAGGAAAAGTTACGTTAAATCCGACACATTATAAGTAATAATGATAATAATAAAAAGTTTATTATCTCTGAAATGACGAAAATAGTTACGGACTTTTTAAAACCCGTTAGAAAATCGCGTGTATTCATTTTTTTTTATTTTATTTCGCATTCCGTGATAATCTTTTTACAAAGTCTCTCAATTTTTTCTTCCTCTCTCTCTCTCTTTTCTAGCTTTGTGCTCTCGAGAACGTAAAAACGATCTCCTCTCTCGTCGTGTCTTTTTAAATCCGAGACTAGACTGTAAATGTATCCGCATTACTGCCGGTTAGCAGAGAAAAGAGAGGTCTGTTGGCTTTAAGAAAGCTTACACTGCCCGTGCCAAGTTTATCGTGTAATTCTCGCCGATGTTGTTGTTATTGTTGTTGTTGTTATTATTATTATTATTATTATTGTTGTTGTTGATTCATTCCTTCGATTTATTTAATTTAATTATTATCTTTCAGTAATATAGAAAAGCATTACGATTTTTTTGCGAAATAAAATTATAATAATAATTAATAATAATTATTATTTTAATAATACTTTTATAATTAAATGAACATTTTCTCTCTCACTCTCACTCTCTTTCCTCTCTTTCTCTTTAAGGATCAAAATAAAATATATGGAATACAAAAAAATATATATATAGAGAGAGTGAGAGAGAAAGGAAGGGTTCTACTTAAGGGGGGGGTCTACTAAGATAGAATTCGATTATCTTATTTTTTGTTTTTATTATATTTTATCTCATCCATGCTAATTATTTTTCATCGTCATCATACTAATCACTGATCTTATTGTCCATTATTATTATTATTATTAATTTAATCATTTATTATATATATATTTTTATTAATACACACGATATGTATTGAACATTAATTTATATATATCTAAAATATATATTTAATTATAAATATGAATATAAATATATATATATATATAAAGAGAAAAAAAAAAAAAGGAAAAACTCGCGTATAAATGTGTAGAGTTTGAATTAACGCGTTTGACTCTATTAGAAAACAGTTCTGTCTTCGTACCTGTTCCCTTTCCCCCTCTCCCTCCCTCTAATTCTGTATTTTATTATACCTGACCCTTTCAGCTCCCCCCTCTCGTCAAGCAGGCAGCAGTAATATAATAAAAAAATAAGAACGATAAAAGTGTTGATCGTTGATATAAGAATAAAAATACTGTTTTTAAATGATCCGTCAATCACAAGAAAATAATAAAGAAAAGGAAAAAGGTAAAGAATAAAAATAAGAATAAAAATAAGAATAAGAATAATAATAATAATAAGAAGAAGAAGAAGAAGATGAAAAGAAAGGTTACTCGTTCTTTATCTTTCTCCTTCATTTAACGTGAGGATAGGGATAGTTACTGTTTGCTATTCCACCTGGAAAACAGTATTTTAATCGAGAATGTTAGACGATTAATCCGTACGATCAGATCTATCTAAAGCGTATCCCTCGTTAAACACGTCATGCCAGGATGAACAATTAAACTGACAGAGCAATCGATAAGCCGACCTATCGAGGATCCGATGAAAATTGTTGGCGTTGATGTTTGTATATTTATTTATGTATGTGTTTATGTATTTATGTATGTATGTATGTACGTATGTATGTATTTATATGTTGAGAAAAAAGGTCGCTTTTCGTTCTCATTAAATCACGAATATAATAAATTGGTAATTACCAACAGTATTAATTAAAATGTCGCGCTGGAAAGATCTCCCGAATTAGAAAAACGAACTATACGTGTGTTATATATATATATATTTGTATGTAAGTATACGTACGTAATATTTATACACACACACACACATGTACAAATACATATACGCGTAATAGACATATAATTTTGTCGTTAAAGTTTTCTCTTGTTTAATGTTTGGTTTGGTTTATTTTGTTTTTTATTTTTTTAAGTATGTAGGTAATTGTATTGAAAAATTTTGAGCTTTTTAACATAGATACCATTTCTTTTTTCGATCAAATTCAACTTTATTTTGTCTATGTAGTCTTAACATTTTTCGAGAAAGAATAAAATGAAAATTTTTGTAATCCACCCTTGCATATATATATATATATGTTCGATCTTTATATATATAGATGAATAAATATATGTATAGATAGTACATATCTACTTTTTTGAAAAGAAGAAAAATAGAAGAAAACTATGATTTGGCTCTCCTGTTCGTCAAACACGCTTCGTTAAACGAGATTGGCACTCTACGCAAATTAAAAAAGATCAATGCTTCTCGTCTCTATCAAATACTTTTTCTTTGTGTGTATGTGTGTGTATATGTGTGTGTGTACGCACGATGTTAGTTTAAAACTTTGTAACTCAATTATAATAAGAAGAATAATTAACGAATCGTATCGGCTTATCTTCTACGTTTATTTCATCTATACACATACGTACGTACATATATATATATATATATAAATAAACTCACATATATGTAATATCTATATACATAGATTTCACGTATGAGTGCGTTAGACGTGGTGGGTAACACGAGTCAGGTAAAATGATTTCATAAAACGAGAGAAAAAGAAGCTGAAGGAAAAATCGATTTGACTTCAAATTAAAGTTGTTCTTCAATGTTTAAACGGGCGTTTTTCTATGATTATAATTATTCTCGCGTGTGTCAGCAATTAAGAAAATGATTTTCAAAATGACAGACCTAGGAATAAATTTAATTAATCATTTTTTTTTTCCCGGAACGAATAGTAATTTATTTTCTTTTTTCTTTTCCTTCTTTATATACCACTTATTTAGATTATGTTCGTAATCACTGGCTCGTGTTTATCTTTGAGAGAAAGAGAGAGAGAAAATAAGAGAATATGGAAATGTCACATGTTTAAATACTAACTCACAGAATTACGATATCTCTTGATGTATAGTAATGCAATCGCACGTTCAGTTTGTTTATTACTATTCGCGTGTAAACGAGTATTACCCGCAGTATGTATGTATGTATGTATGTATGTATGTACGATATGTATTCTATATCAATATATGCGTACGCATACACGTTCAAGAATAAGTTGAACGCGTGTGTAATATGGATCGGTTAAAACGCAGCAGCAGACATGTCAAACGCAGGACAATGTAACATAAGTATACAGCAGATCGATTACTATAGACATTTTTCAAAGTATTACAAAGGATAGAACAGATGTATTGCAGGTGATCAAAAGAAAGTAGGCCGAATAACGCTTATATATCATACTTTTTCTTTTTCTCTTTTTTTATTATTTCATATAATTACTAGACTTTCTAGATAATTGGAAGGATGTAAAACCAAGCTAGTAATATATATATATATATCATTAATTTTCGCTTAGGCTACTTTCATCATCGTAAAAAAAAAAAAAAAGAAACGTTTATTAACTATGAGTGTACTATAATTTAATTCGACCATGATCAAATGTATAACTATTTTACAACGCATGTAGGGGAAATACAATAATAATATTTAACGATCGATTGATAACCGTGTAAATCTCGTACTGGTTTTGACTTCATAAATCATAGTGAGTTTGACGTGGTTGGTGCATTAATGTAACAAAAGGGGAAAGAGAGAGAGAGAGACACTGGTGTAAGTGACGAGTCTATTAAATCTCTCACGAGAATGATTTCGATCGATGTTAAGGAGCATGATTATGACGTTTGCTTGCAAATGATACTTTGCTCTAAGATAATATACATTGCCGAGAATATTACGTATGTATACCATGAATCGCGACAGTATCTCTACAGAGAAATTCCTTTACTGTTACTCGCCCGATCGTATAATCATTATGATGAAACGCCATCGTCGATGCAACGCGCATGATCATATTCCATGGATAATATACATATGTATATATGTATATATGTAATATACATATGTATATATATATATATACATGCATAGGTACAAAGAACTTTAGCGAAAATGAAAAAGCACGATCATAAAAGTACACGTATATATATATCAAGGTATATATTTATGTACATTATTGTCCTACATATCTTATTTTATACATTTATTTTAAAAAAGAAAAAAAGAAAAATGATCATTTAATAATAGTAACAATTTACATTAGATGAATAATTGCATTTAATATTCTATCATTTTATATGATTTAATTAATTCACATTTTTAAATTTATTACCTCTTTTTTATATATATATAATCATTTGATATCAACCTAATTGGGATGCATTAAATGAAAGAAAGAATGAAAGAAAGAAAGAAAGAAATTCGATGACAAAAAGAAAAAGTTATCTCTAATTACAAACCATGGTGCATCGACATCGCGTTTTCGCCCTTGTTCTCCCGAGAGACCTGTACAGAGATACGCACACACCTTCTCACGTGTTTTCTACCGACATATTATTATACGCGTGTGGGTGTAAATACGTTTTTGTGCGTGTAGCATTTATGTAGTCCTCCTTTGAGAATGTTTGCTCGTATGTATGCGTGTGTGCTCACGTACCTTGCTTGTTGTCATACATGCCGGTATAATCTATCCATTGTATTCCACACTCTTCTCGCTACTATGCGAACTACGCATAACACACCAACAAATCCACTGAGAAAGGGGAGAAGCATGCCAAATGAAATAGATACACATACATATGCATACATAACATTCGTTCTTCGCTCTCAAGAGAGACAGAGACAGACAGACAGAGAAAAAGAAAGAAAAGAGAGAGAGAGAGAGAGAATCAACGAAGATAAAAAAAAGCATTCGTAAGAGAGAGAACATTGAATCTTTCAAGAGAGATCTTTTCGTGGCCCGATTCTATCTTTCGAGCTGACGAGAATCGAAATAATAACTATATGCCCGGGGAACGCAAATACGTGTCCTTTATGAATTCTTACTTTTCTTTTTCTTTTTTTTGTTTTTTTTTTCTTTTCTTTTCTTTTTTTCTCGAATCATCATCTCACAAATGTATACACAAATAATACATTCGAATCTACGTACAGTGAGACATGTATTAAGCATACAAAGAGAAATACCACAGGGTCGACCCGTATTTGCGATCCATAAATTGATAATAATAATAATAATAGTAATAATAAAATAATATTAATAATAATTAATAATTAATAATTAATAATAATAATAAATAATAATAATAATAATAATAATAATAATAATACATAGAAATCGTCGAGAAACAATGATGACAGTGGACATATGAATTTCTCTAACTGGAATTCGGCCTTGGTAGAACGATATTTGCTCTTTAAAATTGCCCCGGAAGTAGGCGAGATTTTGGATGCTCAATTCGCCCCAATAACAGAGAGAGAGAGAGAGAGAAAAAAATAGAAAAAGAGAAAAGAAAGAGATGGAATTGGTAAAATAAAAATTACAAGAGAAAGAGAGCTAACGTAAGACGCATACTATATATATATATGTATATATATAGGAACAACCGCGAAATATGAAAAACGAAAGTAGAATGGCTCTCTGAAACATTGAAGACTGCAATAATAATTACTCTGGCCTATTAAAATACGATACGAATTCGCTGCTCGATAAGGGCAACGTTATAGATGATGATCACAGTGAATCCGTTAATCATAAGTGTGCCTGTTTCCAATGCGTGAGTGAAAATGTCTTTGATCGTGTTCGCCGTAGCTCCAGACGAGCAAACCACCATTATGCAAGAAAACAAAAATATGATGGTGTCCCATGCAACAAACGTAACGAATTTCAAATAGCGCGCTTATATGCACGCATTACGGCGAACGGGCATCTAAAAAGAATGATAATGTCTTGTTAGGAAAAAAAAAAGAAAAAGGGAATTAAAAAATAAAAATAAAAAAAAAAAAAGAAATACTATTTACCCGTATTGTATTCTGGTTATCTCTAATTACGATCAGTAAAAATTATTCTAAAGAAGATAGTTGTATTTCTTACTTATCTTCTCAGCGGCCTTTCTCATCCTGGATCCTTGAAAATATTTATTGCAAGTACTTCTACGTTTATATCCTGTTTTCTTTTTTTTTGTTTTCTTTTGACAATAGGGATCGCATTCAATACTTTTATAACAATTTTTATATATATTTATTTGAAAAATTTAATGATTGTTTCGATGCGATATCTATAATATATTATTGGAAGAAAAGAATTTCAATAATAATATTACAATAAATCTATTCGTTAGTAGTGTGCATAGCTGACTACCTTTAATATTTTTATGGAATTCTCTTTGAGTAACTGATATATAAGGATTAATATATTTATATAAAATGATTTATTGGTTCGTGACACTAAATAGATTAAGTGGCAACGGAGAATTATTATCCATAAATACTAAACATATGAAAATTAGATATATAATCCTTATAAGCTTTAGTATCCAGTTATTATCGATTTTCTATTTTACGAACATTGGATTTGGATATAAATATCAATGTTATACGATATTGAATTACATTTCCTTCAATTATCTATTGAATAAAATAAATTCATCGATTGAATAGCTAATATTTGATATTTAGAATACGCAATCTCCATTATTCGTAATTCGTTAAACAAGATGTTTTTACATGATTTTTATAAATGATTTATTAAAAACGCTATTAATGTATTGTTAAAAACATCTTACATTTTAAATATCCTACAAGTTTTGCAGCTTTCATGGTACATTCTTTATTACGAGCTTTCTTCGATCCTGGATAGTGTGGAACTGTTTCGTTTATGCGATCGTAAAAAAAGTCAACGTCAAAATCGCAAGTCACCCTGAAGAAAAATTTCACGTATTAACTCATACTTCGCGTTTGTTAATACACTCATAAGTATTTCAAAAAATATATATATATACATATGTATGTATGTATATATATATATATATACTATATATATATATGTATATATACATGTATTCTCCTTGATACAATTCTTATAGGTTCAATATAAATGACAACTCTACCTACAAATAAGACACATTTACGCACCATTGTATAAGATAAATAAGTTTATGTAATTTATGTACAAAAGTATGGTTATCCACATCTGCGTGTTGCGATCGACATTTTATACAGTTACAAAAGTATAATACCCCTAATTAAGGAGAAATGCAAACATGCAAATAGTTTGTAATTGCCGTATCGATTTTCAATACAAAATTTCACTTGACTTTCCAAGTTCTTTTAATATCGTTAGATAAACAATGCCTTATATTAACGTAGGCATATTCATTCTTTGATATTCAACACGTTAAGCCTTGTTTTGTCTTATTCAGTGTGTGGTTATTGCTTCAATAAAATAATCTGCATGCACCGTACGATAAAACTCACAATCTTCGACAATATTGAGCCAATCGTTCGATAAGGAGGCAATCACGTCCTACAAGACAACGCATCGTCTTCTCCTAACTGGTTCTGGTGGCTCTAAAGCTGCTAAGATCGCTTCGTCAAAAACATTCTTTAGACCTTTCTAAAATATAAAAATATAAAATATAAAAGACTCTTATTTTTTTGTTTCACTGATACAAGGAAAAGATTATAATTCATCATTGACATACCTGCGTAAGAGCACTACATTCTACATATTTCACTGCTTTCAGTTCTTTCGCAAGTTTCTCTCCTTGTTCTCCTGTTATAGGTTTCTGTTTATTTTTTGCTAATTTTTCAATAGTCGCTGCATCATCTCTTAAATCGATTTGTGTACCAACAAGTAAAAAAGGTGTTTTTTGACAATGATGAGTTATTTCTGGTACCCACTAAAAAATGAAAAAAAATGTCTAATATAAATATAAAGAATGCATTTGCAACATTATATCTTGTATGATAAATACAAATGTATATTATAAATTTAAAAAACGTACCTTTTCTTTAACATTTTCAAAAGATGACGGGGATACAACAGAAAAACATACTAGGAATACATCTGTTTGTGGATAACTAAGAGGTCGTAGTCGATCATAATCTTCCTGACCTTAAACACATATAACAATATAATAGATACATTTGTGAATACATTATTAAATATTTTAATACAGATATAAACATAAGATGAAGTATATATATATATATATATATATATTACTTATAGTTACCAGCAGTATCAAATAATCCTAAAGTGTATGGTTCTCCACCAATCATGACTGTAACTGCATAATTATCGAACACCGTAGGCACATATTCCGATGGAAATTTATTCGTAGTGTAGGAAATCAATAAGCAAGTTTTACCAACAGCCCCGTCTCCAACCACAACGCATTTTATTGTCTGCATCTTTCGCACTGTTCTTTATTTGACCTAATCCAAGGATAAAATAAATGTTTGTAATCAATTCATTACGATAAAAATGTATTAAAGTTTTTAAGACTTACTACTTTAATGCGCAGTAGCATACACTTTCTGTTAATAACTTAAACTTTTAACAGACTATTCATTCGATATCAATAAAACATTTCAACGTTCTCTCTTTTAACACACCGTATGAAAATAATCTTAACTTTTCATTATCTGTAGACGACACTCCACTTTTTCAAACTTAATCGTTAAAGTACTTTTTATCCATTAGATATTACTATTATAATAGAAAAGTTTCAAAGTTGACGAACACTACTGCAATAGTTTTAACTGGAATAGGAATATGCTTAAGAAGCAGATATTGAGATATAGTCCCCTTGCAAATCCAACTGCAAATATGTATTATGTATTCAATATAGCTAAGATTTAATAGAATAAATGATAAATAAAACAGTACGTTAACAATTTCATCCACTTTTGTTAAGAACTTTTTTGCATAAGCTCATTAATGGAACATTGTTTTTGGAGACGCCATATTGGTTATTATGTCAAATATACCGATAGATTTAGTCGGCTTTAGATTCTATAAATATATCTTAATATAATTCAAACTTTAAATTCTTTCTCTTATTAAATTTTTAAGAATAAAGCACCTTATACTAACAACAACAATTAAATATATGAATAACGGATATTAAAAACTTACGGATAACTGGGCGTCGACAACGCTATACTGTCACAAATATTTAAACCATTCAAGAAGGGGTACACGTGTCAAACTAAGTATTAACGAAGACTGCCATCTACGATTCTACTTCGTCCACAGAAAAAATCAAATTTTTATTTAAAAAATTAAAAAAATAATGTTATAAACTACAAATATACTCTTCAATATTTTATTATTTCTTTATACACATTATTTGTTAAATAGAAAAATTATTTTATAATTTTAATTTTCAATATAGGGAGAAGTACAATTACATTTTATATAAATATGTATATATGTATTTTAAATAACATAATTTATTAATTAATAGCTAAAACTATTTATTAATAATAATCAAAAATTATATTCATTTGTAATTATTTCAATTTGAATTAAATTATGAGTAGAATATAGGAGAAATTTCATTGGTCAATGAATTACTGCATTAGTATTGAATTTTTGTATGCTTATGTTTCATTTATAAGAACATTTTTATATACATATACATATATATTAATGTTTTATATATTGATAATTATTGTATAAATGAAAGATATACAAAAAATGAATTTATAAAAGGGAATAATTTAATAGATTAATTCTAATTGAGATTCCGGAAGTAAGGATAAAGTATTCCCACGATCACTCCCATGATCTTTAACATGATTGTTGCATTTCTTCTTTAAAATAAACCAATGACGAATGGTAAAGAGATAGACATGAGATAGTTAGGGAAAATGGCTGATGATACAGTGGTCCGTGTTTTGACTATTTTACGTATCTTTTCGTATTGACGTTCGTCATGGAATTTATTGATATTCCAATAAACGATTTTCATTATTTCATAGTGGATAAAGTGTTGTGAATTATAAGTGTGTTGTTATAGTGTACGAATTAAAGTAATTATTACTTGAGGTCCTGTCAAAACTTGTCTGAACCTGTCTAAACGTGATTCTATTCTAGCTGCCATCGCGAAATTTTATTGTAAATGCCTTAAAATATTATTTTTTATATTAATATCCGTAAACAATGAATTTATATCGAGGTAAACATAATTTGATGTAATTTTTATATTACAAAATTGTATTACTTTTATTTTTATGCACTTTTATTTCTTAAACTTACAATTAGATCTTTACAAGAAAATGATCGTAATTCGTTCATTTATTCCAAAAACTAAAAATTGTCTTGCTTCATTTGATAAACACGAGGAACACGTTTAAATATCTATGACATAATGACAATATTTTTATATTTTGCATTTAATGCAAATTTGTCTAATAATTGCTTTCTGTTTGTTTTTTGTTACAGATAAATTGATATATGACAGAGCTAATGAATAAATTGAATGCCTTACAAAATTCTATAAAGTAAAAGTTTGCAATGTGCAATCATTGTATTATTACGGTATAAACATATTGACACTGTTGATACAGAACGTTATACTAGAAATATCTTTGAGGCCATAAAATGCCTGTCTATAGAGTTAACGATGGGACAGCATTTTGCTAGTCTCAGGGAATTTTTTAAGATGGATGGTGATAAACAATCCGCAGAAATATATTCTAATGTATTGCAACAACAATCAACGTTGGAAATGGTTGACCAAGATGATACAGAAAATTTACCCAATTATGAGAATAATGGGAACGTACCTGTCTTGAATTCTAATGTTATTCCAAATAGAGAGAGCAAATCGGAAGGGAATTTGGGAAATCATAATTTAAATTTAGATCTAGATAATCACAATTCTAGATTTGAATCTTTATACAGTCAACCGGTGGAAACTCAGGACATAAAACAAGTTCGTGGTAATGGAAATATTAACAATTCTGAGATACCGTTCAGACAACAAGAGGCATGTTGCAGCAGTTCTGGTGGTAGCAACAGTAGTAGTAGTTCCGAAGATAGTCCAAGAACTCCTCCATTAAGAAGATCTTCAAAAACATTGTCGTTCGGGAAAAGAATAAGTAAGTCATGTAAATTATTGGTTTAAATTGATTAACTTGAGATCTGTATTAAAGAATTTGAGTTATTTTTAGTATATTTATTTGTTACTTATCGTTTTAGGTAAACAACGGAACAAAGATCAAAGTCCACTATGTAATCACATTTTATCTTCAAAAAAGAAAAGAAGTAATTGGGTATTAAAATTTGCAAAGAGTAAAGTATCCAAAAACACTGATATTATTCCTGGTCAAGGCAATAGTAGTTCAGATTGTGTATGTACTGGTTATAGAAGAACCGAAGAACACCCAATGGGTGAAGGAATTGTATTCAATAGTAGATCTGCACCACAGAGTCCAATTCTTGGTCCTCTGCCACCGAGTCCTGTGATCGATTTGTCAAGATTTAATCCAGAGGAATTTCCTATGGAGGTATATATATTATTACTATAATGATCCTTGTATATTGATTGAAATTAAACACAAAGAAAAATATTAAATGTAATTTTCATTTGAAGGATTGCGACGAAAGGGCACGTTTACAACGAGCACGAGAGATGGAAGAAGGCGTCGAACCTCCTCCTGGATACAGACCTAATTATTCATCGGGTATACAGGTGCATCCAAATGGTATAACAGTAGATAGTTTGGCCGCGTTGTTTCAAGTACATGCTGGTATTCAAGTTGCTGCCCTTACTGCGTTATCCCAGATAGATTTTACATTAATTCCAAATATTGAAAGACCTGCACATACGCAGGTAATTACTAATTATTCCTCGACGGATAAAATTTCTATACATTTATATTAACAGTTATTTTTTTGTTGCTCATAGGTCGATTATGTGCATTGTCTTGTACCAGATTTACGGTCAATAACAGCATGCTCTTTTTATTGGGGTAAAATGGACCGTTACGAAGCGGAGCGTTTACTAGAAGGTAAACAAGAAGGAACCTTCTTATTACGTGATTCTGCACAAGAGGAGTTTTTATTCTCCGTAAGCTTTCGAAAATATGGACGATCTCTTCATGCGAGAATTGAACAATGGAATCACAAATTTAGTTTCGATTCGCATGATCCAGGCGTTTACGCATCTGAAACAGTTAGTTTTCAAATAAATTTTCTCATCATTATTTTTGGAATAATAGAAGTTATTAAGTGATATGTGTAATATGTTTACAGGTGTGTGGTTTAATAGAACATTACAAGGACCCATCCTGTTGTATGTTCTTTGAACCTATGCTGACTATACCATTACATCGTAATTTCGCCTTTCCCTTACAACACTTGTGCAGAGCAGTTATAACTACAAGAACTACATATGATGGTATAAATAAGCTGCAGTTGCCAAAGACGCTTAAAAGTTATCTCAAAGAGTACCATTATAAACAGAGAGTGCGCGTTAGGAGATTAGACACAGAAAATGATTTACAGACAGATACGAGATCCATATCATATTTACCTTTAATATGAGCCTTTATATATAATGTAGAAATAATATCGTTTGCTTTATTAATTTTTCCTTGCATCTACAGTACTGCTACCACAGTCCTTTGTGGTGTATGCACAACATAATATCAAAGCTGATAATTTATTTAAAATTCTCAAATGTCTCTGCAATATTAGCAAGTAAAGCGCACATATTTAGCAATGTATTCAGCAAAGAAAAAAAACAATAATAGTAGATTTGGTTCAAATAATAACAATTTCTAGGTGGCTGTAACAGCAGCACTTATTTTCAAGTGACAAATGTATGCAATTCATTTGTTAAACTTGATAGTTTAATATGTAAATATGTCGCAACACGCGTAGTTGATCATCAGAGTTGAAGGGATTTTCGTTTTCATAAATTTAATTACGAAGATTTTAAACAAATTTATTCAAAAGTTTGTAAATTATTTGCTATCTTATAAGATTAAAGATTAATTAACACATGCATATAACTTGCATATGTAAAAAAAAATTGACATTTATGATATCCATAATTTTTTATTAGTTACTTATATATGATTATATTATAATTATTTCAATGATTAGATGAACAAAAACTTCATTTATTGTAAGATGCATCCGACAGTGTAAAATTCCATCTTTACATGCATTTGTAAAACTATTCTCAATAACGATCACAATATTCTTATTCCTAATGTGCCTACTTACAATGTGAAATATCAGCACATGGAATCTGTGTGTTAGTATTCATAATTATTGAATACGTAACAATTTCAATATTGATCAAAATTATGTTTATCTTTGAAGTGCAATCAGTATATGAAATTTGTTACTTAATTTTTAAATGATAATATAAATGAAATACATTGTTTTGTTCTGAAATCGGTAAGGTTATTAAAACCATGTATTATTATGCTTTAAAATTGTTAAATACATTGGTTGATGGTTATTCATATATAACTAATTTCTTATTAAAAATAAAATTTAATATTTATTAAGTGTACAGATATTGCTTATGTATTTAACACCTTATATATATATACATATATATATTTTTCTACTATATATTTATATAATATATATATAATAACAAATTATAATTTATATCATAGTAAAGAAGTTCTTAAATTAGAGTAAATTTATTATTTCTTTGCATTTTGTATTATAATATTAATACCAATATATGCATATATAAATCAAAAGTTTTTTTTTACAAAGAACGAAATATAAAATATATTAATGTATCTGACAAAATTACATTCTTGGTTTACATTTAAAAATTACAATGTAATTGTAGATGTATATATATCATATTAAAGAAATCATCAAGCTGTGCGAATAAAATTTAAATTATTTTATAAATCACACCATTTTTACTAAAATAAATGAAACAATTTAATAACGTTATCTTTACAAAGAATAAAATGAATAAAAAGACAAGGAAAGACAATAAAATTATAATTTCATATTCGTTCTAGAATTCATAATAAATTCAGTAGTTGAGTAATTGGAAGTAATATCTTATAATTAAAAATAAATACTGTAAAGAATAACACTGTAAATAAAACATCTACAATTTATATAGGAATAATACTTAATACTTTGAACATCAAACCTTGAACAGATAACACAATCGTTACAATATTACAATATTATTTGTATAAAGGATACGAATGAAAATTCTTTCCCATTGTTCAACCATATATAATTCTGTAACAAGCATGTATCGAAAATACCAATATCCTATGAAGGATACTAGTTTTTGTAATGGATTTTTCATATTGAATATGATTAACTGTCTAAGAAATAGAAGCAAGAAATATTAAAAATTTATTTTTATATTTGTAATCACGTTTATAGTACAATTATCAGAATTGATAAAACATTATTCATACTGCCTTACCTATTTCACAGACCATAGAAATACTAATTTATATATTCGATTAAGAATGAATTCAATAATAATTTTATGCACACGTAATATATATTAAAAAATCTCTGCCTTATTATAACTATTTATTATTATTGTTTAATTAAAAGTAATTTTAGATAAAAATAAATGACATCAAATTGTGATTAGATTACAAAATTTTGAATAGATTATTTTAGAGTCTTTCTATTGGTTTGTCCAATTACAAATAAATAAAGAGACTTAAATAATTTACGAATTATTAATTATAATAACAAAAAAGAAAATGTAGAAATTTTTAGAAGTTAAATTTAAAAAGAGATATTTTTAATTGGTAAAAAGATGAATTTTTATAAAATTCATGTCAAAGTTAAAAAAGTTATCCTTTCTAGATATAACATGATTAATGATTGTTTTGACCATAGATGTCAGTATATGTCAGTAGAAAAACATATGGCTGCCTTCATGCATTGTGTGTTGTGATTGTCTTTTTATTTATTAAGTGGCACAGAGAGATTAGAAATTAACATTGTTCAATTCTAAATTTAAAAGAAATCTAAGCAAAATCAAATTTGTATTTAGAAGGTTAGTCTTATCGATTTTCTAATTTTTAAATCGAGATAGATATTATCGAAATTATCGAAAGCGATTGGTTTAATCGATAAACTTTGTGTCAAATCTTGAACCATTACGCGCAGGTTCGCTATCGTTTACGATTTCTTCTTGCAGTGATAACTAACGTCAAGATGTCTGCATCTGTAACAGCTAAATTACAAGATGATATGAATAGTATACCCTTAGCAGATGATGATCCTCAAGGTACGATTATTTTATTTCTGCATGACGCATATATATCGATAATGCATGATCTCACTTCTTGTCATGTTTTATGAATCATAAATAAGTAGTACATTTAAATTTTTAAAGTATATTTATTACTTTAAAGTACGTAGACGTATGAAATATTCTTTTTCTTTTTTCCTTCAATTTGTAACATGCATTTTCCTTTTGTCATTAAATACAGTGATTATCCCCGAAGAAGAGGTGTTGGATAACGCTTCTCATTTATCTGACGCATTAGGCAGAGGACGTAGTATGGATTCTATTCCATCCACTTTTACTAATGGTAGTTGTAGTCCCAATAGTAAGTTCATTATCAAAACTATAGTATAAAGAATAATAATGAATTCCTTATCAACGTATTCATTTGGAATTCATTTGTGTGATCGATAGGTTTAGATCCCGATATCAGTCCAGATGAACAGGAAGAAAAAGCACGGTTAATAGCACAAGTCTTGGAACTACAAAATACATTAGATGGTAAGTTTAATTGTTTGTTAGTAAATGTTATTAATTGTTATAAAATTTATTAACAAATTGTATATATTGACTTTTCTTTTTTTAGATTTATCTCAGAGGGTAGACAGCGTCAAAGAAGAAAATTTGAAATTACGAAGTGAGAATCAAGTATTAAGTCAGTATATAGAAAATCTAATGTCTGCCTCAAGCGTATTCCAATCGACTTGTCCCAATACTAAAAAGAAATGAATTCCTGTGATTATTGCAAAAAGATTTTAAACATACAGGGATCTTATGATAGTTGTGATTTTCATTCCTTATAAAAAGTATGTATGCACATATTTGTAGCTGCCTTATTTTCAAACAAAAACCATATAGTATGTAATAATAAATTTAAAAGTACATGATATGTGGTATTTATTAAAAAAGAAAAAAAAAACAAAGAAAAAGAATTATCTTTATCTAGAGCAAATACATACTTTCTATAAGAGTAAATATGTTTGCTTGAAAATCGAATATTTTCTTTTCAGAAATTCACGCATTAAGCACTGTTTTTTCCTTTTTTAACTTTTTAAGGGACACATTTTAATATGTATAGTATTCATCGTTTATATTGCTTTTAAGTAATGGCAGAGGCTTATAGTTAGGAACTTAATACATTTTTACATTGATCATCGATTACCAAAGAATATAATTAAATTTGTTGTTTTCTATAATTCACATATAAGATAATGAAATAATATAAGCCTTACTTTAATTATTGTTAACGAACGTTATATTCTTAAGGGCTTCTCTATCTGGTCAGCATTTTTTCATTAGGTCTTTCAAATCTAAATCTCTTTCTATTAATAACAAAACTTTATTAAGACAACAAGTCGTTTTATACGTTAAGCTTTTGCTTAAGAGTTCTAATAACATATGTATGCAATGTATGTAGATGTACAAAGAAGATAAAACCAATTATATAAAATATTATTATATAATATATATATATACACATATGTGTGCTCCCATGTGCACACATTATACACACAATTAATTACATATTGTACTTAAATACACACATACATACATATACATACTACGATCAGAATTATCGAGTAAGTAAGAAATCGATGTTTAGAATTTCTCTGCTGTAAGCAGAGCATGTAGAATATATTTCGATCGTATTTTCACGAATATTTTTGATCTGTTGCACCATGTTCGCAGCAGAATAATTATTATGAATGTTAATAATCAGAGCGTACCGCGAATTACAACTGCGACTTGTGAGAAAGTTTCAGTTCGAGGGCACAAGCAAAATGCACAATCTCAAACTATTCCATTGTTGAGTAACACAGTGTTATAATAAACATTATATTCTATTGGATTACGCAGAGCGTACAGTTTTTGTAGTTCTCTTTTTGTATATCTTTTTTAATTCTTATTCTTCATCTTTGTTAGCGATTTTTTAAAATTCCTTTGCGTATCTAAATTCAAAGCATAAATGTTGACTAAAAAAGAAACATCATTTCGCACGTTAAATCTTGTTAATCTTGTCTTATCGCTAAAAACTGTATAGCTTTTTGTCCCCAAACCGTTCTTGGACCGGATTTTGCACGTCCGTTTTTTTTTATACCAATCCACCAACCGGGATGTACGTATTTACGTGATCGAAACGCGTCGTAAGATCCAACAGACCATTGTTCCCATTCTGTATTGTCCTTGTTCATATTGGACTGCAAGCAGAGGCGTTTTATAGACATGAGATGATGGCAATGATGATGAAAGTAGCATCTTAAAAAGATATTACTTCAGAACAAAAATCTAATCAAATTGTCTAAGAATTTTAATTCTTATTACGTTCATTCAAATTAATCAAATTAATTAGTGATTAGAAATAAATTATAGGCAACATAATTAATAATTAGAATTAATGTTTTGAGAAAGATATTGAAAGAAAATAATTATTCGTAATATTGAATATTGTGTAATATATTTTAAAAAAATTAACAAAATAGTTTAATAGACCAACTGGATCGATATTAGAGTATTGTCTCACTATTATAACAAAAAAATTCTTATCTTACCTCTCCATACAAGTAGCCCTTTTTATTAAATGCAAGATATAGTTTGGTCTCGACACCTTGTATTCGTACGACCCCGAAAGAGACTGGTGTTACGTGTAAAAGAGCTAAAGATAATCGACAAATAAAAAAAAAATATTTACAGGGATTTTATTTTATGTAAATTACATCTAGTTTCCCGTTAGAAATTATACCATGTCTCTCGTTTGCTCCTGACAAGCCTCGAATTTTGCCAGTAGACGTTATTCCGAGATGATAACCGGTACGACAGTAAAGTTTTATGACGAGGGAATTATAAATTGGGTTTTCCGCCGGTTGCCGTGGATCCCATATTACGTAGGGTGAAAGGGTGTAAGTAACTTCGGACGTCTCGTATCGTGGTTGACTGTACAAATGAAATTAGAGAGTTTGCAATAATATTGTTGAATTAATATAATAACACAAGCATGTATATATACATATATATAATTAATTAGACAAATTTTTATTTGATATATTTTCTATATAATCTCTTTAACGGGGTGGTCACCAAATTATTTACAAAATATTAATTTAATTTAATTTTTTATTTCGTCTAAATAAAAGAAAGAGAAAAATAATAATATTATTAATAACTTATCATATTTATGTGTGATCGTAATAATTTAGTTAAAAATAAATTGTAGGACAAGTTTATATTTGGACACGTTAAAGAATTTCTGGACACACTTTATATAAACGACTTTGATCGAAACAACCCTTTAACGTTCAATTTAAAACGAATGTTAACTATTTAAGCGTTATATTATATTATAATAAATGAGAACGATTAATTATATATATATATATAGTCCAGTTTGCAATGAAGAAGAATTTTTCTAACAACGATGAAGGGAGGCCTTCGATATTAATGCATGTGTCCCTCGTTAAGATTATCATGATTGTAATATCGAGCGTGGTTAACGTTTGAAAGGGTCACTGGAGATCGGAGATCCACCCTTAACATAACAGACGTGCCGCACCGTGTGTTCTATGAGAGGAAAGATAGAAAGAGAAAGAAAGAGAAAGAGTTCACGCTCGAGAGGTGTTGCTTATATTAGAGACATACATGTGTTGTATGTTTTAAAAAATAGGACGATCAGGTTTCCAGGTCAGAGAGCCTTCTGAATGAAGCGTGCCTTGTCACGGTGTGCGAGTTTTCGCACTCCGTTAAGTTTGAAAACGTTTTTTCAAGGGTGTCGTCGCTATTAGACGAATGAGGAATTAATCTCTCGTATTTAAAAAAAAAAAAAAATCAATTAAAGGACCTATCATCACATTATAGCGAATAAATAATCCAATTTTTCCTAACTTATTTATATAATTGAATTGACGGTAATTTCATTAATAATTAACCCTTTGAGTGTTGAATACATTTAACCGATATGTTTTCTAGAGATGGAATATTTTATTATCATCCTAATGTGTTTGTTTCTTTGATTCATTTTATCAATCATATTATAATAATATATTATATTATATATTAAACGTTTTTTTGTTTATATTATATACATTTTTTTCTTCGACTCAATGTAATAATCAATAATGAAAATCAACTATTAGATTATTTGAATTAATATTGACAAACACACGTGTATGACGTCAATAATTCACGCTTTGGGAACTTTTATTAAACGCATATATGCGTTGACAGCATTCAAAGGGTTAAACCAACGCTTGCACGAGGAGGAGGAGGAGGAGGAGTTTCGCAGATTTGAATTTATTAATAAATGGATATTTTGTAATGTCTGTCATTGTCACGTTTACGCAGTTACGAGTAAGCTGCTTCGTAGAAAATTACAACCTCCACTCACGTATTACGAGAACTATACCTATTAGACCTAGTGACCTCCCACACTACGATATTAGAGCAGAAAGTTAATCGAGTCAAATGATCAATGAATGCACGTGAGCGCACTTTATGCGCATATCGGTGAGGGGAGAAGAAGAAATTACGTCGTCGTTGATTTAATGATAAATTTTCACCGATAATTGTATTGTTGAATTTATGCTAATCATAGGGATGTTTTCGTAATATTTAATAATAATATCTTATTTTTTTACTTTCTCTTTCTTTCTCGAAAAAAAAAAAAAACAAGAATGATGAATATTCCTTAACATTTTTTTTCTTTAGTAACACACGTGTATACATTTTATCTTTTATTAATTGCAAAATGAATTCTCAGTTAATATCAAAAGTTTTATATATTTTTGTTTTTAAATATAAAATCTCTATATTTAAATAAAGTATAAATTATATATCAGTATTAATAATAATAGAAATATAATGTTAAAAATTGTATATCATATAAAGGGTTAATCTATACGATGAAAAAAAGAAACGATTCATTGTTATTCATTGTTCTTACCTTAAAGACAAAAAACAAAAAGAAAAGAAAAATAAATTCTATTGTTCTTGGATAAATGTCTCGATATAACAAAATGTTATAAAATGATGTCACGTATGGTCTTGTTATAAAATACGCTTATTATTGTATTCCCATTTTATAGTCTCCGATATTATGTAGAAAATATGTACCTATAACTTACATGTATATTTATGTAAAGAATATCTGTAATCTATGTAGTATACTTGCGTATGCATAATACCTGTTTTCATCGTAGGAGGTAACTATAGTGTTCTGATGTTTCCTCGTTTCTAGTTTGTGCTTACGAGAATCACCGTTCAATCCCTTTTTCTCGTCCTCGATTTTCGTAGAGGAGGAGGTGGTGGTGGAGGTGGAGGATGATTCCTTTTTACAAAACGACAGATCTGTGTCGTAACTGTCGTCACTGCAACTGTCGTCAATGTCACTGCACTCCTCGTCGCAGGTCGGAGCTTTCAAATTCTCGTGGATCCACCTTAAGCTCATTATCGATCGACCTAAACCACCCTTTTCTTTCTTATCTCGATTGTCCGAGTTTCTTCTTTTTCTTTTCTTTTCTTTTCTTTTCTTTTCTTCCTCCTGCAAACAAACACACGCAAAACTCTAATTCAAATACTTCAATATTTTTCTATTTTCTTCTTCTTTCTTTGATTTCTTTGATTTCTCGATCTCTAATCCCAAAATTTACAACAGCAGGAGGATATTACATAGAAAGGAAAAAGAAATATGAGTTGAAAAATAGTTTGGATATAAAAGTTTTACGTAAAAATCATTTTTTTTTCATGCTTTTTCTTTTTATTTTCGTCGGTCAAAATTCATTTTTTATTTGGAAAGAAAATAAAAGTGTAGGAAATAGAAAATAGAAAAAAATACAGTTTATTTTTGTTAGATAGGGTTATTTAAATTTGACGCGCGTCATGTGGATTAATAGTAAACGGTGTTTCTGCTTTTCTTTCTCTATATTTCTCTCTCTTATTTTTTTCTGCGAGATCTCGAGATCCAGGTCAGCTCGTTTTTTTTCTCTTTTTTTTCGAATTTTCACGGAAAAAAATATGACTCGTGTAAACGATATGCATAGATATACTTTTTTTTTATACATATATATATACGTAATTAAAGTACCATCATAACTACCAACATTGCACTGTTATTGGAAATGATTCAGCTTCCCCATCGCTTTGAAAGATTTTTTTTTTAAAAACTTGGATACCCTTAACACGAGAAAAAGAGATAGAAAATCAGAAAGAGAAAGAGAAAGATATCATATTTTCAAACGGTGAAAATAATGCGGTTGAGGATTAGCGGTTGTCTCGGTCTGTTAATATTGCGAACGTTCGGGTTGAAAAATTATTGAGAGAGAAAGAGAGAGAGAGAGAGAATGAAGAAGAAGAAGAAGAATCGAATAAACGTGTGTCAATATAACGTACTCACATATGTAATATATATACACATTCATTCACTGGAATTGCACACGTGTGCCATTCAATTTGAATCGGTTTATAACATACACGCGTTTGTATTGCTTTTAAGAAGGATAATTGTGTTCCATGATGCATATACAATATTACGTCGTACCAAATTAATTACACCTTCGTGTAATTAATAATAATAATATTATTATTAATTACATTATATTAATTATATATTTATATATAATTATATAAATTAAATATATATATAAATATATATATAAATATATTATATATAAATATATAATTAATATTATATTAAATAATAATTATAATAATAATAATAATATCGTATATTTTAATTGAACTTATTTCGAGAATAATCGAATATATTTATCGTCAAACTAACTAAACTTAATTCGAAAATAAAAAGAAAGAAAATATTCGCACTCTTGGTTTCGTTTCGAAATAATAGATTCTTCTTATCCACTCTTGTTTAAAAAAAAAAAACACTATTTTAATGAAATTCATAGAACGAGACGAATAAAATAATAATATCATTGTAAAAACTTTGTTTACGATCTTAATTATTGTATATGCATTGTGTTGACACGCTATATAACGCACTATTTCCATTTCGTTTGTCGCAGTTTAACACACTCGTAATAAAACTTCCTTTTAATTAAATTATATCGATTAATTAAAATCGTACGATCTTTGTTAGAATAATCATCTTCGTCTCGTTGCAAATTGTTAAACAATTTTCGAATGATACGTTATTATTATTATTATTATTCCCAGTTCGCGTGGATTCAATTTTATTATTACTTCGATAAAATATATTTTCGAATTTAATAATTAACGGTAACAACATCACCACCACCATCACCACCACCACCATCACCGTCAGAATGGACGGATGAGTTTACGGTTGAAAGATTACACCTTTGTTTACGCACAATCGATGTGAAATGAACATTTGTTATCGATATACTCTATCTCTCTCTCGTATTATTTGCACTTTATTCTTTACAACGCGTTGTTTATTATTCCGAGTTTTATTTATTATCCTTCGTTTTTTTTCTTTTTTTTTTTTCCTACGTTGCATAATACAATTTCAAAACTATTCTATTATCGTTGGAACATTTTTTTAAGTTACCTCTCTCTCTTTTTCTTCCTTTCTTTTATTTTTCACTCGTACTCGTACGTTGAGATTACAACAAAAAATGAGAAGGAGAATATTATATTATATTTAAAAAAAAAAATTGAAAAGATAAATTTAGGAAATAAATCGGGGTTAAGAGGAAAGGGGGAAAGAGAGAAATGAAAAAATAGAAAAATAGAAAAATAGAAGTAGAAGAAAAAAGAAATGTTAGAAGGAGGACTACTACCTTCCAAGTATCCTACCTGATGCGCGTTTATCTCGCGACTGAGACACCTCTCTCTCTCACTCTCTCTCTCCCCTCTCTCTCTCGTTCGTTTCCTAGTGTAATAGTAGATATGACGGTGTTGTCTACGATGGCGAACTTCGTCGTGTCAGCAGTTACCGCTCCGCAACCCGAGCCGAACTAAATTAAAAATAAGTCTTTGTTTCATGAGGATGGAAAAGCTAACTTGCTAGCTAGCTAGCTAGCTAGCTAGCTAGCTAAATGAGCTATCTACCTATCTACAAAATTTCCCTCCTCTTTTCTTTATGTTATGTATTTTTTTTCAGCCCTTACACACTTTTTTTACAAGATTTTTCAAATGATTCTTTTTTCTCTCTCTCTCTCTCTCTCTCACTTGCTCGAGATTTTTATGAACACATATGCGAAAGAATTAATACAAATTATATTTAACTGGCTGGATTTTATCAGTATCATTAGTATCATAGTAGTTAAGTATCATAGTATATAGTTCTTCCAAATGGATTTTTAATTATAATTGTAAGCTCAATGATTTTTATCAAATGATTTTTTCGTTCTCATTTGTAAGTAATATCGATTGAGTGTTTATAAATATTTCGCAAGAATTATGGTAAGATTATATTTAACTGGCTGTATCTTATAATGTATATCGGTTTTTCAATGATTTTTTGTTAGTTAATATTGATTGAGAATTTATAAATACTTCGCAATAATTAAGATTATACTTAATCGGTTTTGATTTCCTTGGTGTATTATGTATCATCGTTTTGGGAAGTATTATTTTATAATTTTCGATAAATTAGTTGAAAGTTTTTGTTCAGGTAGGAGATTGAGCCCGTAGCGAAAGGATTAATAATAATAATAATAATGATAATGATATGCAATAAAGTAAAAAAAATAAAAAACATCGATCGATGATGATGATGATGATGATGATGATGCTTGTGGATAACACAAAAAAATGTAATATCTTACGAATATTGAATTATTTTATAATTATTATTTATTTACGCACAGGAGGGAAGATTGTCGATGATGTGTGTTTGTTAATTTGGAGATGTTCTTGCGATGTAGATGATCGAATCGTGGAACGAATGGTGTGCGCAGTCGTCGGTGGTTCGAGATAGACTGAATTAAAAACAAAGTACACGCACACACACACACGCATATACGCATTACATACACGCAGCTTTCGTTTATACGTAGGAGAGTTTTAAAAACGAAACAAATAAAACAAATGTGTAATATACGTTTTGCTGTTAGTAGTGTTCCGCGTCGTTTGACTGGTTTTGTCTCTTCTATGTAAAGATAACTGTATAAGTATACACACTTACATTTTAAATATTACATTCGTACGAATATACGACGCGTGTCCTTTTATTCAAGTGAAACTTTATTACACGAATAAAAATAAATTTATAGGATAATATATAACTGACATTAAATTTTTCAAGGTTGATTTTTCCCCCTCTTCCTTCCTTCCTTCCTTCCTTTAGTCGCATTATTTTTGATTAAAAATTAATTAAGGGAAAAAGAAAATGTAAATATAAGATCAATAAATTAAAATGTATTATGTATACAACGATTAATAATTTAAAAAAAAGAGGAAGAAGAATAGAATTGTTTCATTTCAAATTGTAAAGCGGATCACGTGATTGCCTAGGTAAGAAGAACCGTTAGATCACGGTTATTAAATTACTTAATTGCTTAATAAAAAAAGGAACATAACGAATTATACGATAGTACGAAGAGAGATGTATTACGTTCGAAAGATCCCAGCCTAATTTTTTATTATTTTTTTTATTTTCTTTTTTTTCGAATCATTTCCACGAATATTTCTTTTAACAAATTAAGATTCTATCCTCACCTTCTCCTGCCAACCCCCGTTAAAATAATGCCTAATAGTTTGGTAAACTAGTTTGGTAAACTAAAATAGAACAAAAATTACAAAAATCTAAAGACAAATCGATCGCGACGAATTTGTTCAAAGTTCCTTGGGCAAACAGCCAGCTTGAAAATATAAAAAAATCTCTTGAAGTTACCGATAAGAGAGTAGGGAATGGAAAAGCTGTTATTATTAGAAAGGGAAGCTTGCAGACTCGATCAAGTAAGTCGATAAGAGAGAGAGAGAGAGAGAGAGACGGATTTACTGCATCGATTGGTCCAGTAATTTCATTCTGACATCTAACGAAGAACGGAATGTTCGTCTACCACAGCAAGTATCCAAACATCCAAGAAACCCCAAACCAGTTATCCAGCCAGTTAGCTAGCTGGTTAGCCAGTTAACTCTTTGAGGCACATGAATTTCAGATAATAAAAAAGAGCCTATGTTGCACAGACATTTTATTGCATTTTCAATAAAACAAAATTGATATATACCTTCGTTAATAATGGTATCACATAATGTAAAAATATCTAAGAAAGAAAAAGAGTAATAGAGTTTAATTATATTCGTAACAATTGTCGAAGATATTACCAACTGTTTTACGTAAATAAAAGGAAATTTATTAAATTTTATAAATAAAATATAATTTAAAAAAAATTAAAATATAATTTTATAAATAAAAATATAAATTTTTTATAAATTTTATAAAAAAACAATTGTGCATGCAGCCTGCCTGCCTATTGCAATATTTCGAGGTGAGTTTAAAAGTGTCCTACCACCATTTTTGATGCACCGTAATGCATGGTGGGACATTTTTAAATCCCACCGAGTACCCCAAAGAGTTAACCAGTCGATTGTATTGGTGATGACGTGCTAGATACTCTCCTTCACAATTATGTAACCCTTTGCCTTCCTAGACCGGTCTACAGTTAACTGTTTACACGAAGAGAACGGACTATCTACTAGGGTGCGGCGAAATCTAACTAACTCTATTATATTGAGAATATATACACATATATGTCTTGTGTATGTATGCATATATATATTTATATACCTTCTTGTGAACACTTTGACTAGCCTAGTTAAACACAATAGTAGTGCAACAAGCAGCAGTTAGGTAATGTTCACCGTTTTGTTCTCGAGCATTGCTAACTGATCATTGTCATCATCTGCTTTTCAGAACAGACAATGGGTTTTACTGAAAATTATATATATATATATATATATGTTTCTTAAAAATGATTTTTAAAATACAATGTTTACAACGGATAAACGTGAAATTGAAATAAAATAATAATACGTTTACAATTTCTCACGATTAAAATCATTTCAATTGTAATTTGGATGGGGACATCTTCAGGATGCACATTCCGGGTCTTCAGAAGCGGTTACCTCCTCGTGGTTAGACCTGGGCAATGGTATTTTACTTTCAGTATAATGTTTAACATATTTTATATGTTAAACATTCCATTGCAAGTAAAATCTAGCCAAAGACCGCTTACCATAAACATTATAATTGTAATTAGTTTCTTTTAAATCCCTAATTAATATCATATCCTTCTTCCTTTTTCCTTGGTTCCATTTATCCATTTCATATACAGAAGCTAATTACTTTATAATTATTTATTTTATAATTATTTATTTTCTCGATATTTTTATTTAGATTCATATAACTAATATTATAAAAGACTATAAATAATATTTAATAGCTTGAAAACATATAAATAAATGTATTTATCAATATATTTATTATATCTATAGATATTGTGAAAAATATTTAAATGCCACCCTCGAATCAAAATTTTGACGTTTTTCTAATTTCCAATGGGAATCCATATGTTCCGGTGGTTACAATCGTTTTCCTTTCGTCACAAAACTGAAAAATTTGTAACAGGAACACATGACGATACAAGAGGTATCAGGAGGTGGCGTTACTTACCGACGAGATCTAATGGTAACTTACCATCCAAATTTACCGACTGTCAGTAGCTTGATTGGTAAGTTATCATCGGATCTTCACCGTCGGTAAGTTGCCATTGTTTTTCAACGGTCGGTAAGTCTTGATGGTAAGTTACCATCAGATCTCGTCGGTAAGAAGTAATGCCACTTCCTGATACCTCTTGTATCATCATGTGTTCCTATTACAAATATTTCATTTTTGCGACGGGAGGAAAACGATTTAAACCACCTGATCATATGGATTCCTATTGGAAATCAGAAAAACGTCAAAATTTTGATTCGAGGGTGGCATTTAAATGTCTTTCATAGTGTACATAGATATAATAAATATATTGATAGATACATTTAATAATATTTTCCAAGTTATTAAATATTCTTTTTTAACGTTTATATAAAAAGTTTATAAAGAAATGTCGATAATCTAAATGATAATAATTTGTTGCAATGAAATTAAAAAAAAAAATTTGTTCTTCGGTAACCAATGTAAGTTTTTTTCTTTGATGATAATTTGGATAATATTTTTTTTACAAGTAACATCTCAGTTTTATTTTCTGGCATAAACGTTGTTTTATAAATTTATATATACAGGTGTATTGAATAGTCTTTAAATCTTCGTGATTTTTAAAGAACAAATTGGGGAAAGTACTGTTAGCTAGTTGCTAGTTCATTCGTTTATTTAAGTGGTTACAGTGGTTATTAATAAATATTCACGTGTTTAATAATAATATGCAAATGCTAGAAAATATTTCAAGTGTTATATCAGCGGTCATTTTTGAATACATCGCATGGAATTCTAATGTAGTTAGTTGCTCCACAGTCAAATGTAGATTATTATAGAAAGCAGCATGGTTGCTGTACGTTGGAAATACACGTCACCATTTCGTGATATCTTTTATTTGATAGCAGTGATTTAAAGTACTGATAAAGAAAAGAAGTTCTTGAGCATTATATTACGAAATGTTATTGTGCATAAAAATAATATTGAAAATTGTACGTCTTCAGTGAAACATATTTCCTAACCTAAAAGTTGCTTGCGTTTACACATATTTAAGTTTTGATGTTATTGGTATGAAAAGTGTCAAGTGTTACGTTATATTTTATTGAATTATATAAAATCTATTCATTTGGATATGTATTAAACATGTACTGTAAAAAGATTTTATTTAATTTATACATCAAATGCATTGCAGCTTTAATGTAGTAATAGTTACTATATATTATAATTTGTTGGGCAACTTTTTACATTTATTCATAAAAAGGATTTTTCTTTTGAAAGTGGAGCATATATTTTTCTTAGATCTATTTCAATGAGAATTTTGTGACTGAAGGATTTATATTAAATTGTAATAATATTAACAATGGGACCAAATAACGAAGATCAAGTTCCAAATAGAGATCCTAACGATGAAAGAAATGTTGATTGGTCTAGATATGGTTTACATAATACAGAAATGCAAAGAAATTCACAAAGAAATAATGGAAGTTATGAAGAATTTGGTTCAGAAATGTATCAAACCGGAGCAAATGAATTGTTTGCTCAAGAGTATGTGAGTATTTTTTTTTATAATTATTTTACAATTATTGTAATAATATAACATTTTATAAGATCTTATTTTTGTAATAGTTTGTATTATCAGAGTTCCGATCCATGGTGGAAATCTAACTTTTTCATATCGCAACCGGTATTATTTGGTACTTGGGATGGTGTTTTTACCTCTTGTCTTATCAATATTTTTGGAGTCATTGTATTTTTAAGATCTGGTTGGATAGTTGGTCAAGCTGGCGCATTAAATGCAGTATTGATCATTTTTTCTACAGGTAATAGTAATAAGATAATGTAATGCATATAAACATTTTTACCTTATTTTTCATGGAGCTTATATTTGCAGTTACTTGGGATGGTGTTTTTACTCTTGTCTTATCAATTTTCTACAGGTAATAGTAATAAGAAAATGTAATGCATATAAACATTTTTACCTTATTTTTCAGGGAGCATTATATTTGCAGTTAGTATTGCACTAGTAACCGTATTATCTGCAGTGGGTATTTGCGAACGGTGTAGAGTAGAAAGCGGTGGAGTCTATTTCTTGTTATCTCACGTATTAGGATCAAGATTTGGCGGATCCATTGGTCTTCTTTATTGTTTTGGACAGGTAGGAAATAGTTTATACAATAGTTATTCAAAAATAAAATAGAATTTATCAGAAATTTTATTTCAGGCTGTGGGTTGTGCTCTAAACGTTCTAGGTTTTGGTGAATCTATGGCAGGTTTATTCGGTTTGGATAACGCTTGGGCACAGAGAAGTTTTGCTTGTGCCGCTGTTATTTTGTTATCTGTGATTAATGTAGCAGGCGTTAAGTGGGTTATTAAATTGCAGTTTGTACTTCTTTTGATATTGCTTCTTGCCGGAATGGATTTCATGGTTGGAAGTTTCACGCATGAAAACCCTAGTAAGATTATTTGTCAAGTTATGATGTATATATCTATTTAACAGATAATGTATATAATTAATTTTATTAACAGATGCTGGATTTGAAGGATGGTTGTCTGGAAATTTACGAAACAATACTTTTCCTGATTATCAAGGTGGCTATAGTTGGTTCACAGTTTTTGGTGTCTTTTTTCCAACTGTTACCGGTGTTTTAGCTGGTATTAATATGAGTGGTGATTTGAGGCATCCGTCAACTGATATACCACACGGTACATTGGCAGCTTTAGGAACTGGGTAAGAATTGTTAACAATGAAAAATATAATATATAATTAATATTAAATGAAATAATATGATGGATCAACTTTCAGAACAGTACTATATCTTTGTTTCTCGCTATTCTTGGCAGCAACTTGTACTAGGGATGCTCTTCTTACAAATTTCATGATTGCGTCAAAGGTTTCTGCGTTATCAGTACCTCTTCTGGCTGGTCTTTATGTGTCTTCGTTTAGTAGTTGTTTAGGTGCAATGTATGGTACACCTCGTGTACTTCAGTCTATTGCTAGTCAAAATGTTATTCCAGGAATAAGTTGTCTACAAAGAGGAGTAAGTAAAAAATCTTGCTATATAATGT
Source organism: Polistes fuscatus (assembly GCF_010416935.1). Taxonomy (NCBI): domain Eukaryota; kingdom Metazoa; phylum Arthropoda; class Insecta; order Hymenoptera; family Vespidae; genus Polistes; species Polistes fuscatus. The sequence continues at coordinate 1,946,859 of NW_025113097.1, forward strand.
TTTAAAAGATTTTAATTATAAGTAATAAATTAATTGTATAAATGATTTTAGAGAGGACCTAATAAGGTGCCTATTTATGCTATGTTGGTCGTGGCTGCAGTTACATTGACCTTTATCATTACTGGTAGGATTAATACTCTTGCACCTATCGTAACCATGCCCTTTCTTTTAACATATGCGTGTCTGGATTACGCTTACTTTGCACTTGCTCAAACTTTTGACATTCGACATATGAGAGAACAAAGATTTAGAACGCAGTCTCCAACGTTTGATCGCAATTATGGTTCTGCTAGTAGGAATGATTCTATAACGGAAATAGACAATGATTTAGATAGTTTATTTCCTGAGAGAATAAGGCATAAGAATTTGGTGAGTCTATGTTTGTTTATTAAAAATACGTATGATAAACTAGATAAAAAATGAAATGTTTTATATATAACAGAGAAGCTCCAGCATTTCTGAAAATAATGGATTTGTGGATTCATCGCCGAGTTTAGAAGAAAACAGTACAAGTTCTGCTGAACGAAAAGTTCATATACACAATAAATTGGGGAATTGGTATAGTCCTTTATGTAATAGATGGTTTTCACTTTTGGGTGTAAGTAGTTCACTAACAAATATACATATCAGATAAATTATAAAACATGATATATTATTCTTTAATGAATTTTACAGTGTTTGGTGAAATTATTCATTATGTTCCTGGTTCATTGGGGCTATGCTATTGCAAACATTGTTGTCGTTTTTCTTGTATGGAGCTACGTAGGTCATGCTAATCCAGCTGTAAAGCCTGGAATTTCAGCCGAGTTTCAGTTTTTCAAATGGTTAAAAACTGCGTTGTTAAGACTCATGGGGTAATTGAATTACTTGTAATTAATTAGTAATATTTCGTATCGTTGGAAATCGAATCGTGCATTTTATAAATATGTTTTTTCGTTATAGGAGAAAGGTTTATGATTACGAACAAATCGTTGTAACACCTGTACCACCAGGTGTAGAGGTTTGTTCTGCACAATTGAACGAAGAAAACGAGGATTTCGCTGGAAGACGACGATATCATCAAACGGCTACAGTTACAGGACAATACGTAAACGTCGATTAGATCTCTGTTAGTGAAATTCTTTTAGACATTCTCTATTATTCGATAGGAATAATTAAATCCACGATCTTATTAACGTTACAAAGAGATTTTTAATATATGCATAATTTTTGTTTAATACGTAGAATCAAAATACGCTATACGAGATCAGAAATATGTGTTATCTATCTGCATCGTATGTATGTATAAATTTACGTTACTTTTCTTGTAACACAGATACATAGATACGCACTTACATACAGCTAATTTAATTAAAATATATATTCGTGTACTAAAAAATATGTATCAAAATGCGTAAAACGTATTTGATCGTTGATTAGTCTTACTTGGTGAGAAAAGTGTTAGTAGAAAAGAATTATTTTCATGAATAATTCGACGAGTACATAAAAATAATTAAAGGTTTGGTATAAGCAGTTAAAGGATGAAAAGGTTTTGATTGGAATTGCAAGAAATCTTTAAAGTTAATAACAATTTGAATAAATTATCAATTAATCACTTAATAAATTTAGTATAAGATTAAAAAACTATTTATGGATTAAAATAAAGATAGAATCTAACAAAGTCCAGAATAGTACAATAATGTCATGATACTCGAAATGTGAGATGCTACCAGTAACTGAGGATATATAACTAATATTGTATTTCTAATAGCTTGGAATCAATTACACGCACAAAGGATATACGCGATGCTGCCAGAATTATTGATGCATTTATAATGAATCGTAAATAAGTTTTCAGTCTTTCGATGAATTGTTTTAGAATTAATCCCAGCTTTAGAATGAGATTATATTTATTCTTTTATATTAAATATAAAAGATCATTATAAATATCTCTCTCATTTTTTTTAATCATAAATTAGAGAGTCGTTTGTATAAGAGAGCAAACGTAAAAAAAAAAAAACAATTGTAATAAGTACGAAATAAGTGCTCTGTAAATAATAATTAATAATATATTTATATATTATTTAACATTTTTATAAATGTCAAAAGAGTGATATGAAAGATACAATCAAGATAAATACATTTGAAGAAAAAATCAATGAATGCTTTTCAAACATCTATCCTTCATTAATTATTAGGGTAGACAAATTTTACGTTTTTATCTTGTTGTATTTTTTCGCGTTAATTTACGTATTATTTCAATTAATGTAGATGAATATTTTTTTCTTTTTTTAATCAATTGGCTTTACGTGATGAAATATTCCAATATACAAATATATAAAATATCTATTTATATATATATATATATATATATATAATAATTATTGTTTTTATTTTAAAAGTTAATCCTAAAATATTTCCCACGTATTCGGGGACACCGTATATATATGTGCAGCTCATCCAGTTGCATTATAACACGTTATCGGATTTATTTCGTCGATGTATTTCAAATGGAATTACACGTTGTTGCACACAATAGTTGGAATTACTTGATAGAAAAAAAAAAAAAAAAAAAAAAGAAAAAAATATTGGATTATTAACAACATTCGTTGATTAAAATAAAATAATAAATTAGAAGTATTGTATAAAAATACATGCACACGTATAATTGTAAAGCGAGACGTAAAACATGACAAGATATCTAACAGTATAATTAAAGGTAAAAGACAAAAGGTCTTGAAGAGATTGCAGTATGTTGAACAAGTGCACTTAAAGTACACATGTTGATATTTGCCGGTACTAATTATTTCGCATTCTGATGCCATAGAGCATTTTAACACAATCACGTAAGAGTCTCGTGTATATGAGAGGGTTAACCACCTCGGGCAACCACGAGATCAACTCCCTACCTTGGTAGCTTTCGATGCATTTACCGACAGAAACTCATACACGTTTAAGTTGCGGTTTAAATGAACGTTAAGTTAGTAATAAAATAAACATCCGCCTTTTGATATTTATATCGTTTTGTTCGTATAATCGATTGATTTTTATTTTTATCTCTATCCATAAGTCGAACGAATTTTAAATATTAACAAGTCGCGTATATATACATATCAATAAATACAAAAATATTTAATCTAACGCATATAATATAAATATATATATATATTTTTTAATAAATATTAGCGGTTTTAATGGATTAACGCGAAGAAGAAATTTAATCGACCGGTTACCACCACGCGTTATACGTTTTGACGAAAATTTATATTATCTCATTATCCACGTGCGTTTGACGTTCGAATGAATGCTATTTGTTGTTCGGTATTAATAATAAACAACAGGACGTATTAAATATTTATAATCGGTTATGCGTTCGGTCAATCATCGCTACGACTGATTGCTGCGTATATCTACGTCAAATTTTCTCTAATTAATATAGGACGTCAATGGGTATTTTAGGTACTTGGAGAGCACGCTAATCAACTGATATCGACGTAATCGATATCGTAGGATCGTTACTTTAAAAATTACCTGAAAATAATCGATCGACGATTGACGAATAAAAAAAATAGACTAAAATAGATATACCTATACAAGTAAATTCTGATTGTAAAAAATATCGAGAACAAATTCGAATAGATTGTTATTAGTAGGAGGGATGATAAGAGTAAGTCAACGTATGTATCATCGTACGCTTGTTTATCTTCTTTTCGTTGATAAGAAATAAGAGGAAAGGAACGTGTCGACTAGCCGCAACAAGATTTTCTTCCCCCTATTTTTTTCCTCCCATGACATAAGAAGAAAGCACTTCATTAATATACGGTGGTATCCTACTCGTACGTGTTCGTTTAGGTGTCACATAGTGGCTCGAAAGAAAGATAAAGAAAGATATATAGAGATTTGAAAGAAAAAGATAGAGAAAGAGAAAGAGAAAGAAAGAGAGTGGGTGATGGTAGGGGGAGACGACAGAATACAGGGGATGATGGGTGACGGTTTCGAGTGGTAGGTGGAGGTTTCAAATAGAGGGGGTAGTTTTCACCGGTGGAAGGTGGTGGAAGAGAAAGAGACAGAGTATATGGCGGTGGGGTTGGATGCCCGGTGTGGGATCTAGTCGGATGCCGGATTCGCAGTGGAAACTTCAGTACGCGACCAGCCACCGACGTGTGTTTACGGTCGGAGCTCCAGCGGAAGCTGCGAGGGCTGTCTGTTTGTCTGTCTGTCTGTCTCTCTCCCTTCTATCTCTTCTAAATCTTTATTTTTCTCGTCGGTGAGAGAAACAGTACTTTTGGTATATATTTGTCTCTCTCTCTCTTTCTCTCTTTCTATTTTTTCTTTTTTTATCTTGTTATTTTATTCGAAAACGATGTCAACGATCATCGCATTATCATCATAATCATCATTATTATCATCGTGTCATCATCATCATCATCGTTTTCTTTTACTTTCTTACTCTTTCTGTTTTTCTTTTTTCTTTTATATTCGTCTTTTTCTTTTTGATCATTTTGTTTTTCATATATTTTATTTGAATTATCACTTTTAATAAATCTACGATCGTTCAAATGTAATCAAAGAAAAAGAGGAGGAGGTTGATGATCTTCGAGAGATCGATGAAATCCACATGCGAGAGAGAGGAAACGTTTGATTCGTGATGTCATCAATGAATTTTTAGTGGAATACTTCGACAAATATTCTTTTTATCTCTCACTGTCTGTCTGTCTCTCTCTCTCTCTCTCTTTTTTATGTCGTTATTAGAAAACGTCGAGCTTCGAAGGGAGAGGGGGTGGTATAGTGAGCGCTCGAACCACGTGGCTTTGGTTTCAAAGTTAGTGCATCGAAGCAACAAACTTTTAAAATCTCGTAGAGTTCGTTTGTTCATAATTTTATTATTTTTTTAACGATGATACGCACACACACCCTCCCTTGTCTCCGTGACGTGTTGAAAACTTTTTTTTTTATCGAAGGGGAGCAGGAGGAGGAGGAGGAGGAGGAGGAATGATTTTACCCTCGTTATTATTTCCAACTATCGTCTACGATTTAATCGACATTTCGGAGGGTGTTCGTCGATATTCCCGTTGTTCGATTATCGATACTGGATCGTTTTTTATTTTTCTCTTCTTCTTCTTCTTCTTCTTTTTTGATTTCTTTCGGGAAAAAAATTATGTGATTAATGGGGTTTGACAGTGTTTCCATCAACACCTCCACCCCCCTCCCTCTTTCTCTCCCGGTATACTTTTTTCTTCTCATAGATTTCGGCCGAACACAATGACACTGTACGAGATATCGTTGAACGAGAATAATAGAATCGTCGATTCGTTTTTATTTTCTCTCTCTCCTTTTTTTTTCTTTCTTTTTTATTTATGAGAAACGAGGGAATAAAAGAAAAGAAAAGAAAGGAAAGGAAAGGGGAAAAAAAACAAAAAGAAAATGGGGGAGGGGGAGGGGGAGAAACAAAAATAGGAAGTTAGGAAGGGGTGGTGGTAGGGCCATGCCCGGTGGTATAGGGAAAAAAGAATCTCGTTAATCTCGCGAAGAAAAATGTCGTCTCGCAAAGAATCGCGGTAACGAGGTGCACTGTAATCGATATCGCGTCAATATTCTTTTTTTAGAACATTTAAAGGGTCGTCGTTCGCATAACACGTTTTACTTTACTTAAATATATTTCGCGTTAGCGAAGAAACGAGAGAGAAAGAGACAGAGACAGAAAGAGAGAGAGAGAGAGTTGGGAGAAGTGTAAAAAACAAAGAAATAAAATAAATAAATAAAAAAAAAATATAATAAATAAAATATACTCGTCGATCTCTCGAAGTATGTGGGAGAAAAGATTGAAATTTTGGCGGGATTCGACAATAGGAAAACGCGGTTATTCGAGAGAGAGAGAGAGAGAGAGAGAGAGAATCTAAGAAGCCCCCCCCGTGTGTGGAGATTATTCGAAACTTCTTGAATAAGAACGCGAGGAACGCGCTGCCGTTACGGGACTTTGTTCGATGGTGGTAGTGTGCTCTTGGTGGTGGTGATGGTGGTGCTGGTTTGCGGTATAACGCTTAACCGATGTTGGTGAGCCAACGGTATTGCTGAAGTGTAAAAGTGTTAGTGCTAGTAGTAGTAGTAGTAGTAGTAAGCTTCTTTGTAATGGTGTATCATTAATAGTAATAATAACAATAGTTTTAATTGTATTCATAGTTGTAGTAGTAGTAGTAGTAGTATTTGTAGTAGTTGTAGTAGTAGTTTAGTAGTAATAATAATAATAGTATTAGTAGTAGCAGTAGTAAGAGTCCACGATGCTGTCAGACGAGTTCATGAATGAACGACCACTTCGCTTTCACGCGCGAACGCTAATGGCTGTTCTTTCTAAAGACGATGATCCATCGTAATCTATTGTATCCAAATTAATCGTCGATCATCCACGACGTGAATTAGTGTCAATGATGACCTTAGGAAAAAAAAGAAAAAAAAACAAACAATCTTAACGTACCTTTTTTCTTTCCAAGGTGTTAGTTATTATTATATTTTCTTTTATTCTCGTTATTTGAATTTTTAATCATAGTCATGACTAAGCGACGAGAACTATTCATTAGAAACACGCGAACGCATCGAATTAGATAGGAAAGATTGATAACTTTGAAACGATAATTATTCAATTTATTAAGTGATTAACTCGATGATAATATGATTTAAATGACATATTTTTTTGTTTCTAATAATAAATGTAATAAACGATAGATTTAAAATTAATTTTACGTAAAAAGTGAAAATGTGTATTATATAAATTTCAATGGGATTTCTCTATGGGATATTTTTATATGTCTGAAGAATGACTATAATCAATTTTTACGTTCTATAATAAAATCACGAGTTATAGAAATTTCTATGCGCGTTCGGTTGGACATGCCTCGTCGGAGTAATAAAGTCGTCGTCGTCTTTGGGCAAGATCGTAAACTTGCTTTTGGATCATGCACGTTTCGCGTTGCGTCAGTTATACGATGGTGTCGACGAAACTGCGACGACACGTATATCACTTTATCGTTTTCCAACAACCTCTCCATGGAATAGATACTTGCGCGATCGTTGAGATGGTTTCTGGACGGTCAGGTTTGGTATCAGGTTTGTTGTTGCACAACGGGATATCTCAGGTGAGAAAATTAACAAGAAGAACATGCGGAATATTAATCGACGAAAAGAAATAAAAGGAAGATGGTATTGCGAGGAAAAAATGACAGATTTGAAAAAATCCGATTAGGTTTACCCATACAACAAACATAGACGAATTTATGATAATTACGATGAATCATTCGATGAACGAATGAACGAACGAACGAACGAACGGTCGCTAGTTGGCGACGATTTTAGATGTTAAATCTGAGTTAATATCGCAAGGCATTATGGTAATAATGACGAATGGCCCAATTAACCGTTGTACCTAGTTAATTCCGTTTTATGGCAGCCCATCGTTCTTCGCTTTTAACGATCGCATAATAGTAATATAGCGATAAGTTATATCATTTTGAAAAGCGCAACGATTCCGCAGCCCGTTAATAACATAATCTCGACAGTTATGTTCTAGATTCGTTATTAGAAACATCGGAGGAACCTGAAGAAACGTAACGTAACGTAACGTTTGTTGGAAAACAAATTTTTCAAAGTTAAAATCATTTGAGAAAAGATTAATAATCGACGTATCGTACTTTATCGTAACATTAGAAAACTTTGAACTATCTTATCAACTTATTTATTCTGATTTCCTGTAGACGGAAGACCGGAGATACCAGTTGACACCCAGGACCCTAACAATTCTTCCTTATTCTTTTCTCAACATCCCTATCCGTCCCTTTCTTTCTTTCCTACCATTTCTCTTTCAACTGTGTTAGAGTCCTGTTCGTTACACAAATTCAAACTGACAAAGGGACCGAACAAAAGTTTTTTCGAGCCGTACTCTCGAAACAATGGCCTTCCACTTGCCTTTTTGGAAATATTTCCACTTATTCACCCTCGTCGCACGGTACCTCCCCGTTCTTATTTTTTTTTTCTTCTTTTTAACCCTCTGCCAATGCGTTGAAAGTATCACCGACTACTGGCTTCAAGGGAATTTATCTCTTTCTCTCTCTCTTCTCGTGTCTCTAAACCCTTCCCCGTTCCTTTCTATCTTCCCCCTTTCCTTATGAGAGAGAGAGTTCATCTCGATCGAATGTATACTCGAGTGGTACTCGCTGCTGCCGGATGGCGTCGATGAGAAAAGAAAGAAGGAAAAAAAAAAGAAAAAAAAAAGAGAATAACACCAATCCTGGGTGACTTCGGCTTCGGCTTCACCTGAGTGCACCTGTACCCACGATTTTCTCTCTCTCTCTTATTCTCTTTGGATACACGCTTGACAGAAGATGTCGTTCCACAAGCTTATTAGAATTTTTCGTTTGAAATATCTACTTAATTGATGCCGCACTTCCGCCGCAGGGAGACGAATGAATAAATAGATAGAAAGGGGTTCGGTGGTCGGGGGGAACGGGGGGAATGGGGGGAAGAAGAAAGAGAAAAGGGAAAAGAGACAAACAAAGACGGAGAGAATGTCTCTCCATTATCGTAATTAATACCATTACAATTAACGCGTTGGGAAGGGTAGTTTCGTTCGCGGAACGAGCTTCAATTCCTTTTACAGCACTTTTATCATATCTCTAAGCGGCTTTTCCAACCTGTATTTTCCTTTTTTTTACCGTGCTTGTATTTATATATATTTATATATATGTATATGTATATTTATATTTATATACCTAGCATCCAGAACGTAAAATGTTGCATTTATTGAGTCTACGAGGGGGACGTGTTCCGTTTGTTTGTTTGTTTGTTTGTTGTCTCGTTTTATTTTCTTGTATTTTTTGTTGGTTTTGTTTTTAAATCCCCTCCTTTTCGTTCATCGTCGGTGATGCATTTTTTACGATATGGCCCGTTTTTTTCGTTGAAAAGATTACTTTACTTCTCTTTCACGAATTTAAGATGAGATTAATTTAACGATTTTAAGTGTTTCATCCTTTCCCTTTTCTCTTTGTAGATGTAAAATATATGTATATGTATGTGTATATGCATGTATACTTCATACTTGTCTTTTCATTGTCTCCCATTTTTTTTTTCTCGATATTCATGCGCAATGAAAGAAGAAGAAGAAGAAGAAGGAACACGGCACGGCGTTTTGTATTTGTCCGTAAAAAGAAAGACTTGGAAAGAAGAAAAATATAAAAAATATAAGAGAGAGAGAGAAGGAGAGAGAGAAAAGAAACATTCCATTTCCAGCGTAGTAATCTACCTAGCCGAGAAGAAAATCGGACGGTAGCGAGACTCGTCACGAGGAAAACCTTTTCACGTGGATTGAATAACGTTAAAACCCATGGAACGACGACTTTTAACGTTTTACATCGTAGGAAATGAAAGTTTCCTCCGACAAACAATGCTTTTCATGGATTTTACTCGCGAACATATTATTAATTCCTCGGCAACGTATTTTTATTTATTACATTTTCCATAGTAGTAAAAGTAACAATTCAGAGAAATGAAATTCTCGATAATTCGATGAATTTCATGAATCTTATTTATCGATCGAAAGGAAACTAACTAAATTATTTGCAATATGCTGACTCAATCAAGACTTACTTAACTTAAGGATGATTTGTCGATACAATCGGAAACAAAAGTTAATGACATTTTCATCAAATCCATATTATCTCTTAATATCTGTTGAAATAGATGATTTAAACCAACTATTTTTTTGTTTATAATTGAAATTTTGATATAAAGTTTCTAAAATAATGAAATTTAGTGATCATTTTAATAATATTAACATAAAAATCTCAATTTAAGTGAAAATTGTAAAATAACTTTTGTTTGTGACTGTACCGTGAATTTAAGGATGATACAGAGATATGGATTTGATGAAAATGTCATTAACTTTTGTTTCCGATTGTACCGACAAATCATCTTATTATTATTATTCTTAGACGTTGATTCGCGCACGTTTGATTTCATTTATTTAATTATTATTTATATTATAATTCATTTATTTAATTATTTATTTAATTATTTATTTATTAATTATTTATATTAATTTCATTTATTTAATTAATATTTATATAATTATTATTTATATTATAAGTCGAGAAAGATGTACAATCCTTGTATTAAATTTTTAACAATTTTTTTCGCAAAAAAGATCGATCCTTACGACCGATCATATATACTCGTTATTCACTGAGAAACATATCTAAACGGAATGTCAAATTACATTTAACTTTTTCTACATCGAATTTAGATCTAGGACGGTGAATATGGCACGGGGGGTGTTAGTTTCATTTAACGAATACATAGATATTGTATACGCGTATATAAAAATACATGTAGATGTGTTTTGATTATGGTACATAAAGTTACATCTGAGTCTCTTATCAAAAGTAATAAAATGAATTTCATTAAAGTACATACGTTTATACGATATACCTATATTTTAATACGGTCTAATGTATTCAATAAAAATTTACGAACATTCGTAAACGTATGTTTCACAAACGTAAATATTAACACGAATTATACATACATACATAAATACATACGGTTCTTTAATTTAAAGAAATCTCGTAATGTACCTTGGCGTGTTACGTGGACAAAAAGTAACGCGAGTATTTTAACAAGCGTATAAATTCTGATCTTCGCTTAAACGTAACGACGAGGCTTGTAAAACTCTCGAGTTCTCTCTCTCTCTCTCTCTCTCTCCTACACTCTCTCTTTCTCTTTATTTTTTTTTTATTTTTTTTTCTTTTTATTTCCCTCTCTCTTTTTACTTTCAGCACGCGAGTTGCGTCTCGTAAACGTCAGAATATACTTATTTGTTCCGTCTGCCTTGAAACGCGCCTTACGAGAATACGTTAATTAAAAGTATATTTTTAAACGATGTACTGAACATTGAGGACAAGAAAAGAGAAGAAAAGAGAGAGAGAGAGAGAGAGAGAAAGGGTGAAGAAGAAGTCGACTTTTCTCGAATTATCACAGCTCTCAACTCGTTGAACGTCTTTCTCCAAGTAGAATAATCTCGTTTTAGTCAGACCAGTAGAATAATCTCGTTTTAGTCAGACCAGTAGATAACTCTTGCATTTTATAGACACCCGTTCTTCTATGCATCTACGTAACCATAGATAGACCTAACAAAAAGGGTAGAGGTTAAGATATATCTTAATTGTTTATCCAATCTATCGGTCATCTTTATTTAGTTTCGAACGACCCAATTATTTCGTGTCCCAGATCAGAAACAACGTACGTCAGGCATAGTAGGGGGTAGTACCGGTCGAAGGATTAACGATTCACGAATATCGACGTGGTATATCGTCATACATGCCTGACCTAATACGATGCCACGAATAATTCTCCATATTACAAATCCAGGGACTACACAATGTTACCTTGTATCTCTGTATGTGTGTGTGTGTGTCATTATATCGCGTCTGCTTTTCATCGGATTATTTCATTCCTATCACAGTGCTATCGGCTTTTCGTTTCAAATAGCAGTCTTTGATAAAAGAGGGTGAGAGAGGGGGTGGCTGGAGGGGAGTATAGGGGGGTCGGGGGGGAGGCTGGGAGATCACATTAAGAAATCCCTTTGATTTCTGAAACTACGGAATTTTTGAAAATGTCAGAGAGAAAGAGAGAGAGAGAGAAAGAAGCAGACAGATAGGACAGACTGACAGACGGAAACGGGAGTCCTATAAAAGCTAATCTTATTTTCTTCGTGAAATTTAATTCTTTTTGTCGTCGTCGTCCTCGTCGTCCCTTTTTTTTTTTGTTACCTTCTCTTTTATCTTTAACTTTATGTACTATAACTACGCCGCGTGATGTCAAACGAGAACGACCGAGTGCGAGTGAAAGAGAGATAGAAAGAAAAAAGAAAAAAAAAGCACAAAATAAAAAGAGAGAAAGATCGGAGGTGCAAATATTTAACCGGCACAAATCCTTTCTCCTCGTCATACCCATTTTTCCGTACGTGCTTACCAAGTGAAATAATTTTCGAAAAAGGGAAAGAAAGCGTCCCGTTACTCCGGCTTTTTCTTTACTATCCCATCCAACCCCCCCCCCCACCGCAACAACCACTTTTTAAACGGTACCTTGATAATTTCCGTGGATTTCTTCGTTTATCTTTTATTTCTTCTTTCTTTCATTCTTTCTTTTATTTTCTCCCTGTTTTTCCTTAAAAATCCGTTTGAGATATCTCGAATTTTGGGGATAAAAGGGGTTTTTTGTCTCCGCAATAAACCAACAACACAACGCGGGACGTAATCCAGAATTCTTTACGTTGAAAAATAAATGATAAATTGCTTTTAGTTGTTGTTTTTTTTTTTTGTGTGTTCCTCGTCGGATAAAATTTAGAAGATGCCGTTGCATCTTTCGCGAGAAGAAATAAACAACGAGAGAAAATCGTTTTTCTTCTTATTCGTTATTTTTGTTCTTTTTTTTCCCCCGTTCTTTTATCCTCTTCTAATATTATTTTAAACGAATAGGAAATTGGTAAGGTCTCGTTTAGAAGTTAAAGGGCAAAGTGCGCGAGTAATACGATTTATAATTAAATATACTTTGGCAAGTTTGGCCGTGAATCTGAGCTCGTCTTCGGGTCCACCGGGATGCTCGTGGTATCCCTCAGAAAATTACCCTTGGGACAGATACAACCGTGGACTACTTTAACCGTGCGAAAATGTTATTAAGCTGGGAAACCGGTGCGATAATAATGTGTTACTAGTGTTGGTTAGTTATTAATTAACCTTGAAAACTAAAGGAGATAGTTCCATTGCGTGTTACACGTTATATTTCGGTGTGTTCATAGTTTTTTTTATTAATTATATTAATGTAACATAAAAAAAAAAGAAGGACAGAACTTACGAATATCATGGAATTGATTTTTCATTCGGTAATATGAAATTTCATTTGATTTTACTTCAATTCGTTTCAATAATTCAAACATTCAAATAGTTAGATTCGCAACCTTTTCTACGTTCGTTGTTGAATAATTTTAAATTATTAATTTAAATTATTATTATTATTTATTTTATTTATTTATTCTTACTCCGCCCCTTTCGGGTTTGGAGGACTTTATTATTATTATTATTATTATTATTATTATTATGTTAGTTTCGTTATTCTCGCATCACTCGTATTTCATTCGTTATTTTTGTATTTTTGGTTTCTTTTTTTAAGATAGTTTATTTGAAAACTATTAATGTTATATCTTTGAAACTAAGGGCAAGGAGCCAGATACATTAGCAAGAAATAATATAATATACGTAACTTTGGTTGAATCGAAACACTTGTTGCTTTATTGTAACGATCTCCTCCCCCTTTTCTCAATCGGTACGGAATACTTATCTCTCTTCCTTCAGATTTTAATTCAATCGTTGGATAAAAGTTACAAACGAGGAATGATATTTATTACGATATTTGTCTTTCCTATTCGTTGTTTTATCATCGATACGAAATGAAGATCTTATTCTTCTTCTTCTTCTTCTTTTTCTTGTTCGTGAATTTGCATCAATTGAGTTGTTTGAATTTTTCATGAATTATCGAATTAATAATCATCGTTAAGATAATAAATATGTATAACGATTCGGGGATAGGCTTGTAAATATTGATAAACTTCGAAACGCGTTTTCGTACGGATTAATAAGTTAAATACGAATCAAGGTAGGATCGTTTTAAGTTTGTATTAGGCGTGAATCGTGAAGAATTTTGATAGTAGTCAAAATAAAATCAATAAAATAATGACATCGAACCAATTATTTAAATTAAAAAGGAATAAATATATTAACGTTACGTGTATATCGACGAAATAAAAAAAATGGTATAATAATATAATTCAATTATCAAGGTAGGATCGTTTTAGTTTGTATTAGGCGTGAATCGTGAAGAATTTTGATAGTAGTCAAAATAAAATAAATAAAATAATGACATCGAACTAATTATTTAAATTAAAAATGAAAAATATACTAACGTTACGTGTATATCGATGAAATAAAAAGAAATTGTATAATAATATAATTCAATTATCAAGGTAGGATCGTTTTAGTTTGTATTAAGCGTGAATCGTGAAGAATTTTGATAGTAGTCAAAATAAAATTAATAAAATAATGATATCGAATCAATTATTTAAATTAAAAAGGAATAAATATATTAACGTTACATGTATATCGATGAAATACAAAAAATTGTATAATAATATAATTCAATATCAATTCCTTCTCGAATATATAATAATATCATTCATAAAGTTGTGAATTTCGTTGATATCGAACTAATTATTTAAATTAAAAATGAAAAATATATTAACGTTACGTGTATATCGATGAAATAAAAAAAAATGATATAATAATATAATTCAATATCAATTCCTTCTCGAGAATATATAATAATATCATCCATAAAGTTGTGAATTTCGTTGATATCGAACAAATTATTTAAATTAAAAATGAAAAATATATTAACGTTACGTATATCGATGAAATAAAACAAATGATATAATTATTTTTATATAATTATATATATTATTTTTTAATTATATTTAATTCAATATCAATTCTTTCTCGAGAATATATAATAATATTATCGATAAAGTTGTGAATTTGGTTTATTTGAAAATCTTCAACTGACTTGATAGTAACAACGCATGTAACATGTGTCATACAAATGTCATTTCCAGAGCTCGCACGTGTGCGTAACGTGCAGCACATTACGTAATTCAAGCCTCTCAAACAGGAATGATGAGTTACTGTTTAGTAGGGGAATATCGGATCGGCATAGCCAAACGCACTGCTCTAATTACAAGGTAAACAGGAAGATAATTAATTTCGAACATGCTTTGTCCGAAGATATCTATCCTTCTTTACTCTCTCTCTCTCTCTCTCTCTCTCTTGAATGAATGAATGAATGAATGAATGAATGAATGAATATCCGTTATTAATCATTTAACAATAAGATTTGTTTAAATTACCTTAAATATCGTTTCTGATATTAAATTACGATACTTCGAGGTATGCGTTGAAAGACGCTTGTTATCGATCGTCCAATAGAGTTCCTTGTTCTCGTCCTCGTCCTCGTCCTCGTCCTCGTCCTCGTCCTCGTCATCGTCGTCATCCTGCCGTAGCCATTGCATCTCGTGAATCTTGAATTGCTATCGGACTACCCAAGCAAAAGCATCGAGTAATTAGTCAGGAAAGTAGAAAGACGAGTAGTCTCGTTCCCGTCGAAGGGTAATTATCTGTAAATCGATGGCGGATAACGTAGCGTCGTGTTGGACTAGCGAGACGAGAAAAAAGAAGAAGAAGAAGAAGAAGAAGGAAGAAAAAAAAGAAAAAGAAAAACAATGGAAAAGTTCGGAAAGTAGACGAAACGATTAGAAGGCTGGAGAAAAGCATTTTCTTCTTATACTTTTACTTCTTCTTCTTCTTCTTCTTCTACTTCTACTTCTTCTACTTCTACTTCTTCTTTTCTTTCTATTTTTTTTCTTTTTTTTTCCGTTCCCTCCCAAGTTTATCGCGTCCTTGTGTAAACAGGCCTTTTCTATACGAAAGAATCGTACGAAACCCTAATTTTGTTCTTTTTTTATATCCCCCAATGAGAGATCGTTACTCAAGTGCATTCTTCAAGTTCAGGCTCTCTATTTCTTTTCTTTCTCTCTCTCGTTAATCGATGCGATATATTTTTGAACTCTCTTCAAGAGAATAAGGAAAGTCAATGAAAAATAATATCTGTTTTTTTTTTAATTGTATTCGAATATTACATTGATAATGATTAATGAGAATAGAACGTTAAAGTATTATCCGCGAATGAAATTCGAATTATTATGTTTTTAATCGGATAATAGATATAATGCAAATTAGTGTTATCCGATTGATAATTGGACGATCACGCGTACTTTCGATTATTTTGTTCTTTTCTTCCATTCGTCTAACGATAAACCATCCTAGAAATTGAAATTGTCGGCCCTTTATTCTCTCCGTTTATTTCATTACGTTTCATTTCTATCCTTCTTGTCTGATGGTATCTCGACATTTATCAGAGATCAGATATTCATGCATGATATATTCGAGAAAATGGAAATTATTCCAATCAGTCGTATCGCAAACGAGTACGTACTACTACTTGGAGAATAGATTACATCGTTTCAGTAGTAATACTTTAGCATATGTCAGCCGTGATATAGTAGCAAACGTTTTTTACCCTCAATTTTCTTTTTTTCTTCATTTTTTATTTTTTTTTTCTATTTCCATCGGTAAAAGAAAAAAAAGAAAAAACAAATTATATCTTTAATATCTTTAGAAAGAAATTATATATTACTGCTTTAATAATAATAAATTATTACGGGGGAAGCAATTAAATTCGTTGATTTTCTTTTTAACAATAGGATTAAAGAAAGTGCAGTTTCTTTATCTATATTTCGAGAGAATATTTACGTAAAACTTGAACAAAAGAGAGATATGTTCTCTCTCTCTCTTCTTTTCTTATCCACGATTTCTTATATTTTTTTAATGATAAAGTATCGCATAAATATAAGTACACTGTATAAAACCGGATATTTTATAAAACGAATAAAAGTTGATATAAGGTTCGAATGTAATAGGAAAAAAAAAACGGAGATAAAGAATATGTTCGTACGATTGTTCGTTAAGAATATTGGCTGGAATAAGCGAGTATCGTATCGATTCTTAAAAAAAAAGAAAAAAAAACAAGAGAGATAGAAAGAGAGAGGGAGAAAGAAAAATAAAAGTTAAACAAATATATCGCTGTGGTCACATAAAGAAAGATTTAAAAAGAAGAATGAAGAAGGGGGGGGCGAGTTAGAAAATGTTTCCCCGCGTGATGAGTTCGTTTTTTAAATAAAGAAAATTATGATAAATGTGATTTGTGCACGAGAGGATGAGGTACACCCGAAACTCATCGAATTTCAGCGAATTTTTTGGTTTAATTTCGTTAGGTATCCCACGCCATTGGATATACACGTAGAGTAGGACGCCAATGGGAGTTGGAGGGATTTCGTATCACCATCCGAAAACGTAAAATCGTCCAGCAGTATATTTTGACGGCGTCCTCGTGATTTCTCTCGTCCTTTTCCAACCAGGAAACGCCACTTTCTCCTATTCTCAATCTTCCCCGTAGCTACAAATTTTTCTTCCTTCTTTTCTTTTTTTTTAATCTTCTCTCTGTCAGAGTTTTCTCACTCTCTCTCTCTCTCTCTTTTTCTCTTTTTTTCTTTTCTATTATTTACGTAGCTTCGTAGAGAGAGAGAGAGAGATGTTTTTTTTCGTCTACCCTTTTCATCGATTTTACACGGAATTTCAAAACAGTGTCCCTGTACGAGTTTCCTGCTGGAAAATACTTTTCTTTTTTCATCTTTCTCTTTATCCTTTTTTTTCTCTCGCTTTTCCTTAAACCCGGAAATTTCGTTTCGCAAAAGAGAAATTGCATTCGACTCTTGGATGGTATTCGAGTGAAATACAAGGGTGGGGGTGTGAGGAGGGGGTGGGTTCGTCGGATGGATGGGTAATAAACGTTCCTTACGAGAACGAAATTTTATCTTTCCTTGGGTACGGAATTGAAAGTAGAAATTATACCAAGGTTTTACTTAGAAAACAGAGAAAAAAAAAAGAAAAGGGAGAGAGAAGGAAAAGCTTTTTTCTTTTTTTTTTCCCACCTTGGTTGAAATTTGATTTAAGATGAATCAATTTTGATCGGCTATAAAAGAGAATATATTTTCAATCGTATGAATTTTTTTATTCGAACAAATACTATTTATATATTTTATATAAACAATATTTATTCGTAATAGTTAAGATTTTTTCGAATTAGTATTAAACGGAGCACGAGAATAAACGTAAAAGTATTTTCTCTCTATTTCTAGATTTCGAGATAAACGATAAAGTATAGAAGCACGTGTGAAGTTTACGTCATCCAACCTAGAAAATGAATGACACTTCATTTCGTATAGTTCGCTAAGGGTCATGGCTACAAATCTTTTACTTTTTCGCACCCCCCGTTAACTTTATCGGTCTTCGTTTGTGTCGTAGTTATATGTTGAGTTTACAAAAAACAAGAAAAACATGAGTAAGTAATAAGAAATTGTTAAAAATAAGATAGATCATAGTACGGTTGATTAACGTTTGATCTAATACACAAACAAAAGAAGAAGAAGAAGAAGAAAAAAAAAAGAAGAAAAAAAGAAGAAAAAGGAGACAAAAAAGTAAGAATTTATTTACGGGAAACGCGTATGGGAAGACGGAATAAGAAAAGGGTAGAGAATTGAGAGCGGATAAGACGAGAGTGAAAGACAAGGGTAGGGGGAATGGGGGTGGGGAGGAGAGGGGAGGGGGTGGGAGGGGGAAAAGAGTAATAGACAAAGCGAGAAAAAGGAAAAGGGAAAAAGGAAAAGGAGACAGCGTGCAAATATAAGTGTCGTGTGTCTATTCAAACACCCTTTGCTTTCTCATTTTATTTCTTTCTTTATTTCTTTCTTTCTTTCTTTCTTTCTTCTATTCGTACTCTTACAGCATCCACTTCGTACCCCATCTTTGTCCCTCTTTACACGGCTTCGTTCTGCTTGTACGAGAGACCAAAGTCTAGGAGCTCTCAAACTTCATTGCATAATACATACATATATATATATATATGGGATATCGAACTCGTGTATGTGATATATATGTGTATGTGTGAATCGTTCAGTATCCTACATGTACTTTTATACACCTATGATACTTTTTCGTTTCTTCTGATCAATGTAGTAGGATCGTTTTCGATGGTTATATCTATGGTATACTCGATAGCAGATTTATTTATATTTACAATTATTATTATTTATATTTAATTATTTATTTATAATAATATATATATTTTTTATAAATAAAAGAAAATAAATATATATATCATATAATATATATATATTTTTAATTATAATTTATATTTATTTATTATTATTTATATTTACAATTATATTATAATACATTTTTCATTTCTACTTATATACGCAACACACACACATATATATATAGATATACTTTATATTCTATATATTTTACTTCTTTCGATTTTTTTTTATTTTTTTTTTTTGTATTTATCACGAAAATAATCGTCCTACATTCTATTCATTTTTATTTACGTACTTTCCTTTCATTTTTATTTCACTCTCTCGTCCTCGATATTTAATTTTATTCCTATTCGCTGCGACCTATCGATTTTTCTCTCTTTTCTTTCTTTCTTTCTTATTTTATTTTTATTCTTTATGTTATATTTTCAAAAATATAAAATTATTATTAAAATGAATAGAAAAAGAAGAGAAAAATATAAAAAGAAAAAAGGGAAGGTTCGATAAATAAAACTACCGTCTCGTAATTTGTATATTTCTTTAAATGAAAAAAAAAGGAAAAATAAAATAAAATAAAATAAAATAAAAGAAAAGAAAAGAAGAAAAAAGAAATAAGATACATAATTAAGATTTTGTAAAATAGATTATCTATCGATTTATGTTGCGGACGAGTGAGAACGACGATCACGACTACGACTACGACTACGACTACGACTACGACTACGACTATAACTATGACTAGGACGACTTGACCATTTCGTTCGACCGCAAACTCGATTCTCGGCAATGCGATTTGAGTCGCTGGTAATTGTATTATGTCCCACTTGCCGGAAGCGTACCCCTGTGGTCCTTCCTTCTTTCCTCTCTTTCTCTCTCTTTCTCTCTCCTACGTTTTCCCGTTCTCTGCTTGGCATAGTCTGCATTTCTGATTCAATTCGTATTTCGCTTTCTTCGCTTCTCGTTCCTGTTAAGTATCGACCCGTTCGCGATGTTAAAAAATATTCCCAGGGCTCCGACTATGAACGTCGTGAATGGCGGAAATTGGAACGATTCCACCGACCCTTCTCTCTCTTTTTTTTTTCTTTCTTCCATTTTTTGTTCTTTTCATCTCATACTTTTTTTCTTTTAATCTTAAATATATCATACTTCGATGGTACTCGTTAAATTGTACAAACACGTTTGGAAATGTTATTTACGATCTTAACGGAGAAAAAGATAGATATTAAATATAAAGAGAAGGGCAAGAGGTAGGGGGAGTAGGAGGAGGAAAAGGGAAAGAAAAAAGTAAGAAAGAAAGTACGCGTCGTAACATATATATGTAAAAAGTATATGTGGGGTGCGAGCACCTTCAAGCCAAATTAAGTATAGTGTTCGTGAGAAGATTGGACGGTGGGCCCTGGATAGCTCAATGGTTAAAGCAGTCGCCCCGAAAGTGAAAGATCCAGGTTCGAGTCCCGGTCGTCCTGTCAGTCCAACAGCCCAATTTTTTCACGAATCCTACCTATATTATGTAT
>NW_025113097.1:1972594-2010797 GCF_010416935.1 Polistes fuscatus
AAAAAAAAAAAAGGAAAAAAAGTACAAAACCGATTATATCGGATAGGCAAATGGGATTTCATCGAATTAATATTCGAGGATTAATTATTATTTAACGGATTGCAATAATTGTAATCCCAATGGGGGTAGTTTACTAGTCAGCGTTCTTCAAATTCATATTGGATAGTCTCATTTTCGTTTTATTCTCTCTCTCTCTTTCTCTCTAGTCCAAAGGGCAGACGAAAGTAAAGTAAAGTAAAGAGAAGAGAAGAGAAGGGGAAAGAAAAGAGAATAAAAAAATGTATATGAGAGAGAAAATAGAGGGTAAGGGAAGGGATTGTTGAACCTAGCAGCCATGGTTGGAAAAGAAGATCGTGTCGATGCGTCTAGTCGTTACTTTTTCGCCTCTTTGCATAGGTAATTGCCTTCAACGAAGGATCAAGGTAGTAAGGGAAAGGATGAAAGGGTGCTAGAAGCCTTCTATAAGGATGGAAGGGTAAGAAAGCCTGACTGGAAAGAGTATTGCACCGACGAACAAGACTCGGACAAAGGAAGATGATAGAAAAAATTAGATTCTACCACCCTTGACGTCGAAGATAAATCTTTTCGCCTTGTTACCTTTCCTTTTTTTTATTATTATTTTATTATTGTTATTCCAATAACAAACAAAGACGTTTTTTAAACTTTTAATTCGAGAAGCTTCGAAGATCAATTTGTTTTTTAATGAAACGAAAATGTTTCAATGATTTTTCTTTTTCCACGTTGACGCGAAGATGAAATAAGTTTCCTTTTTTTTATTATTATTTTATTATTGTTATTCGAATAACAAACAAGACGTTTTTTTTTAAACTTTTAATTCGAGAAGCTTCGAAGATCAATTTGTTTTTTAATGAAACGAAAATGTTTCAATGATTTTTCTTTTTCCACGTTGACGCGAAGATGAAATAAGTTTCCTTTTTTTTTATTATTATTATTATTATTATTGTTATTCGAATAACAAAAGAAGACGTTTTTTTTTAAACTTTTAATTCGAGAAGCTTCGAAGATCAATTTGGTTTTTTAATGTCTACGTAAAACAATAATAAAAAAGGTAAAAATATAATTGAAAATTTCGTTTCATTCAAATAGAAAGAGATTTAATTTAATTTTTTTTTAAAGAAATTAAATTTATTTAAATAAAAGTAATTAAATATATTTGAAAAATTATTTTATTTTTATTTAAAATAATAAAATAATTTTTGGTAACGTTGTGTGTAATGTGATATTTAATTAACGATTTAATAAAACAGAGAGAGTTGAAATTCGATTTGATAAATAAAGAAAGATGATCGTACGTGACAGTGCTCGTAAGTTTCGTATTTCGTTGGATTATCAAGGACGATATAAGTTGGGAGAAATATCGATTTAATTTACCTGAAGAGGACGCGTCGTCGGCCACTCATTTAAGAGAAGCGAGTGCATAAAGTAATACGAGCCACTTCCGGCTTAATGAAACTTTGTTGACTTTCGAGAGATTCGAGATACTTCATTAGTTCGTACGGTCGTTGTGAATTTTACGAAGTGAAATTCTTCATCGTACTTTTTTCGAAAATTTCTATCCCTTTTTCCCCTTTCTATCCTTTATTTATTCTTTCTTCTATTATATCGCAAAGAACCTATCGTGGGATAGATTAAACAATTCAATTTGACAGGACGAAATATTGAATCTAACGAACGTTACAATTGCAATTAAAATTTTCTTCAAAAAATCAATTAAAAAAAAAAGATTATTTATATATCTTATTATTTATATATTACCTATTATATTTATATTTATATATTTATTATTATTAATTTAATTATTATTATTATTATTCGATTATTTATATATTATATATTAATTATTATTATTATTAATTTAATTATTATTATTATTATTCGATTATTTATATATTATATATTAATTATTATT
Organism: Polistes fuscatus; assembly: GCF_010416935.1. Classification (NCBI taxonomy): domain Eukaryota; kingdom Metazoa; phylum Arthropoda; class Insecta; order Hymenoptera; family Vespidae; genus Polistes; species Polistes fuscatus. The sequence continues at coordinate 1,974,525 of NW_025113097.1, forward strand.
ATTATTATTATTCGATATTTATATATTATTATTAATTATTATTATTCTTATATTATTATTATTATTATTCGATTTATATTTGGACAAATATATTTTGTTACAAACTATGTTTGTTAAGAATAGAAAATCTCCATGCCGATTGAGATTGGTATTTTCGAAGAGAAATGCGAGTGATAGGATAAAAAAAAGAGAGAGAGGAGGGAGAGAGGGAGAGAGAGGGAGAGAAGAAGAAGAAGAAGACGAAATAAACCTTTTAACGTTCCTCAAGCGAATAATCGTGCTCGTTTAGTTGGGGGGGGAGGGGAGGGAGGGAAAGGTGCGAAACGTTCCATAAATCATTCGGCCTTGAATTTCGAAATATTCTTCTTCCTGACGTCAGCAAAACTCTGGCGATATGAGAACTCACTGTGGATTTTCTCTCTCTTTCATATTCTATCTTTCTATCTCTCTTTCTCTTTCATTCATTCTGTATTACACACACTCTTACAAGCTTCCTCTAACCACCTGCGTTCTATAGAGTCCTATCTATTCCCTTCCACTTACTTAGTCCGAGAGGTAACGAGCGTAAAGGTACGAGTAAAGGGAGTAGTCGGGGAAGTACGAGCCCTTCGATCCACCATCCACAATTTACCGCGGCTTTCGACGTAACGGTACCGAGATAATTGCGATTACGTTCTGACTGGATTTAAAAAAAGAAAAAATAATGAGAGGGGGGGAGAGAGGGAGAGAGAGAGAGAAGAATTTCTTCCAATAATCGTTTTCTTATTATCGCCAACTCGACGTTTGGGTTAATTAAAATACGAGAAAGGAAGGGTGAATTCGTACGAGAATACATTGCGCTCTTTCTTTTTTTTTTTTTTTTTTTTTTTTAAATCAATCGAGAGTCGATAAATAAGTAATAAACAATATCCTCGTGCTTATTTAATATATAATATTATTTTTTGTGTTGAAAATTTCGTTATATATTTTCTTAGAAGAAAACGTTAGAACGTTATTACGACAAATACAATTTTGTTTATTTTATTTGATATTATATAATTATATTATTTGTATTATATAAAATATATAATATTATTTTTTGTTTTGAAAATTTTCATATATATTTTCTTCTAACGTTATTACACGACAAATACAATTTTGTTTATTTTATTTGATATTATATAATTATATTATTTGTATTATATAAAATATATAATATTATTTTTTGTGTTGAAAATTTCGTTATATATTTTCATCTACTGTTGTTACGAGAAATACAATTTTGTTTATTTTATTTGATATTATTTGACTTTTTTTTATTTTTTTTTTTGGTTGTGTTAAATTTTATTTCGAAAGATAAATAATATCGAAAACGTTTCTACGTGAAAAAGGTTTACAAAACTTTATCGGTAGATATTTTTCTAACTCCTTTTTCGAGATCTCTCGAAGTTGTTATTGAAAATGTCCGAAGTGAAGAAGAATAGAGATACATTAGAAGGAACTGGAGTTAGAAAGAAGGAGAAGGTAACAGAGAGTGAGAGACAATGATATAGTATAGGATAGATACAGTTTTACGGCATGGTGATCGTTGGAAAGTTTTGTAAAAGCGAGTCTAGTCAGCAGTTTGTTGTAAGTTTGGGAAACTTGGCGAACAAGCGAGTGCGAAGACTAGAAAAGGGTAACTTGTCTAGCCGTACCTCAACGGAAAATCACTTTAATATACTTTTTTTTCCTCCCACCTTCTTTACTTCTTTCCTTTCATTTCTATATTTTCTTTCTTTCTTTCTTTAAATACGTTTTGTCTTTAGATCGACGAATTTTTCTAACAGATTTTCCTCTCTCTCTCTGTTTTCTTTCAATAGAATATTATATTATCGTATCTATCAGTTATTCCAACAAAAAGAATATCATTTTTTGTTTTTAAAACTAAATAAATTAAAATAAAATTATAATAATAATATATATATATATATATATATATATATATTTTAATAAATAAATATTATAATAATAATAAATAATAAAAATAAATAATATAATAATAATATATATATAATAATAATAATATTAATATTTTAAAATAAAATTTTACACGCAGAATACATTTGTTGTATTATTTTATCAAACGGTATACGATTATTTGATCTATTACCTTGTTTTCTTAGACTGTAAATAATATACAGTAATTTTAATAAATAAATAATATAATAATAATAATATTAATATTTTAAAATAAAATTTTACACGTAGAATACATTTGTTGTATTATTTTATCAAACGGTATACGATTATTTGATCTATTATCTTTGTTTCTTAGACTGTAAATAATATACAGTAATTTTAATAAATAAATAATATAATAATAATAATATTAATATTTTAAAATAAAATTTTACACGGAGAATACATTTGTTGTATTATTTTATCAAACGGTATACTATTATTTGATCTATTACCTTGTTTTTCTTAGACTGTAAATAATATACAGTAAAATAAAATAAAATAAAATTCTAAGTAGAAGAAAAGAAAAGAGGAAAAAGGAAGAAAACGTTTCGGTAAACGATCTAATATATAATATATAAAATATATTTGTCACACATATATATATAGGGTGACGATTTAATAGGAAGCGTTCAAAGGGAGAGAATAAAGAACGTGCGAGAGGTATTGATCGGGTTCACCAATTCGAACGTGTCCGTTATAACATTGTAGCAATCGGAAGAACGTCGAGTGGCCGAAATAATTGGAGGACGCGGCAGGAATCGATCGATTTATCACACGACCGGCAGGAACATGGTTACGATACTCGCGTTCTAGACGCAAATTAACGAGTTAAAGATCAAATTCAAACGATCCTTCCAATCTTCCGTGTTCAACGCTTTCATAATAATCGTAAAAATACGTGTATCTACATACGATGCGTGTACAAACCCCCACCCCCACCCCACCTTCAACATACGAATTATTTCATATTTTTCTCTATTTTCTTTATTCTCTTTCACGTTTATATTTCGCATATAAAAAAATCAAAGAATGTATAAATAGGAAAGAAGATCGATGATATGGGTTCTCGTTAATCTGTTCGCATCGTTAAATACAAAATCTTCGTAGGAAACATCGCATGACCTCTGAAGTGACGTACTGTCTGAAGCGTGAAGCGAAAGTAGAAGAGTGAAGAGGGAAAGAAAGAGAGAAAAAGAGAGAAAGAGAGAGAGAGAGAGAGATAAAGAGGATAGCAAGAGTTTCCGTCGTCGCGCAAAATTAAATTTTTAACGAGCTTTCCAGTCGTCCGTCGTCTCTCTTTCTCCATTTTCCCCCTTTTCCTTTAGTCTCCCTTCCTTCTCCCTCTTTCTTAGGAACTCTTCATCATAGTTTCTTGGTGTACGAAGTAAATATCTGCACATCGGTAATTAAATTCGATTCGACCGCAGAACGGGACGAGGGGGTGGAAGAGTGGGAGGGAGGGGGGGAGGGAGGGAGGGAGGGACCCTCTTACGAAGGAAAGAAATAACGGAAAGTGTTGAGGGATGAGCATGTGTCATAGTTGAGTACACTTTAGATATTTGTTTTTATGTATATATATATGTATGTGTGTGTGTTTATATGTGTGTGTGTATGCGTTGGGTTGTGTGTATTTAGAAGAGGACCTAAGAAAAACGACAGGGAAGAGCTCATTCGAACCTCCAGGCAAACTTTCCTCTCGTTATTTGCCACGATGCTATTTTGCAATTTAATGCTCTCTCTCTCTCTCTTTCTTTATCTTTATCAGGCTTTTTCTAGCTCTATCTTTAACTCTATCCTCTCCTCTTTTACTTTGGTTCGCGTGCGTTTTCGCAAATGACGTTTTCGTTGTAAATACGAAGGAAAATCGCGATGTTGTCGTCGTCTTCTTCTTCTTCTTTTTATTTTTCTTTTTTCTTTTTTCTTTACTTGGTCGTTGTAGTTTTCTCTCTCTCTCTTACTCTCTTACTCTCTTTTTCTTTTGAGAGATAAATCGAGAATCGGAGTGAAAAGGTAAGGGCTTTCGGTGGAAGTAATTTTCTTCGAGATTATTTTTCGAACTGGATGTAATCTTGACGGGGAGGGGGGGAGGGCGGGGGGGGGGCGACCGAATATTTCCACGTTTGATCATCGTTTCGCGTAATCAATTATTTACGACGTACTCCTCCTCCACCTCCTCTTTAGGTGCATTCACCCTTTTTCTTTTCTTTTCTTTTCTTTTCTTTTCTTTTTTTATTACTTTTTATTAAATTCATTTGATTTATTCCCGTTTAATTTGTTTTCCCTTTTCCAGAATTTTCGTTGCCGTTTATTCGCTAGATAATCAAGATTTTCGTACGTATTTTAGGAATACGGAATTTACGTTAGGAGAAACAATTTTCATTTAACCAAAGTATCCTTTCTCTTCGTAATTATTATTTTCTTTTAAATAATAGAAGCCACAGATAGAGAGAGAGAGAGAGAGAGAGAGTATCGATAGCAAGATAGGGTTGATAGAAAATGGCGATGATATGAACGGTATCGAGAAATAATTCAAAGTACCTTATACCGGAAGCGCATGTCGTAGGGTCGCGAAAAAACACACGTTATTATTAAAAAAGTTGAGGTTGTTATCTCGCTGGCATTCGCCCATTAATTGCGCCGCATCTCTGCTCACCCTTCTTGTCAAGTCTCCGTATGCGTGTGCATGTGCGTGTGCGTGTGCATTTGCGTTTGCGTTTGCGTGCAAGTGTATGGTGCACATCCACCAACCTTTCTGCATGGTATTTGTACGTAAAACGAAACGTACGTACGAGATATTTCGTTTTCTACTAGACTGACAATGAGAAAGAGAGAAGGAAGAGGGTGGGTGGGGGTAAAAGGAAAGAGAGAATGCGGGTGTTCGTGTGTGTGTGGGCGTGAGTTTGAGAGAGGTCTAATAATGAATGAGTAAAAGAAAGATAGAGATAAAGAGTATGTGTGTGTGTAAAAGAGAGAGATAGAGAGAGAGAGAGAGAAATGGGATGGGTGTCTGGACGTGCGACGACCCGAAACGTCCGCGTGCACCGGTGCAGTCGGATTAATAATTTCGTGATATTGCTGCCAGTGTAACAGTAGTACCAGTAGAGCAGTGTCTAGCAATAGCAGTAGAAATGATAGTATCATTTGTGTGCTCGTCTCTCTTAACTACTCCAAGCAACTGAGAAAATCCATTTGTCTGATCTATTTATAAGCTTTAGAAATATATTTGGCAAGTAATTTTTACGTTTATACAGAGACAGACAGACAGATAATTTCTCTATCGGTAAATATAATCGGTAATTATATTTACTATAATATAATACTATAATATAATATAATATAATTTATTAATATAATATATATACTTTATAATTATATTAATAAATATATATCGGTATTTATGATTGTAATAAATGAACGCGTTCATTTGGAAAGAATTCTTTAAGAATCTATCATTTTAGAATTAAAATTCATATTAGATCGAAAATATAATAATTGTGGGATGCGAGCACCTCCAAGCCAAACTTAAATAGGCATTCGTGAGGAGATTGGACGGTGGGCCCTGGATAGCTCAATTGGTTAAAGAGCAGTCGCCCGGAAAGCGGAAGATGATCCGGGTTCGAGTCCCGGTCGTCCTGTCAGTCCAACGGCCCAATTTTTTCTCGGATTCTACATAATTATCTAGGTTAATTTGTAATCGTAATAGAAAATTTTGATATTTTTTCCACATATAGCTATTCGTGCATCATAAAGATCATAATTCGCAAATGTTTCACGATAAACGGTGATCTATCGATTCATTAGCTCGACGTTAACGACACGAAATTACGATGAATTTTCGTTCATTAAATATTGCTATACCTGTCGCGTTTTACCTCATTAAATCTTACAGTTTCGCGATAAAAGTCAACGTTGAATCATCGACTGTAAATCATACTTTCTTTCTCCTCCCCCCTTCCCCCCAATTCTCTTTAATTTTCGTTTGAAGGGATAACCATTTCCAAGGATTAACATTCCATTGTAAGGGCACAGTTTTCTGTCTCTGTCTCTGTCTATCTCTATTTCTGTCAAGAAGTCTCTTAATAGTAGATTTCAAAGTCGCTGTTCTAAGCTGCCATACTCAGAAGCAACGAGTCAAGCTCCTTTGAACATGGACAGTTGAACGGGTCCAGTATAGTTGAATTGAAACGTAGTCACATCAATTGAGCCAACGATGATGTGGCTTTTCTCTTTCTCTCTCTCTCTCTCTCTGTCTCTCTTTCCTTCCTTTTCTTCGATACTCCCTTTTGTAGCTTCTCGGTGAGGTGACTTCGCTTCGTGTTTCACCAAAATAGACGAAATTTCGATATTATTATTATTATCTTATTAGTAATATGGATCCAAACTAAAGAATTTTCATTATTAAAATAAATACGAATAATTGTAAAAAATTAATCAACCCTTTGATGCATCATTAACAGAAAAGTTTCTTTCTCGACCATCTGGGTGTGATTCGATTCGTTTTCGATTAAAATAATATACGACGTGTAGTTATAATTAAACACACGCATATATTTCGAATGAAAATATTTCATGTAATTTAGTGTATCGTGTGAAATAATTTTGATGATATAAAAGATAATATATCGAACGTTTTTGGCTTCGTAGTGTAAAGGATTACGAGTAACAAAAAGCGTATTAACTTATGAACATTCGTATGTATAAAAAAAATATGATTCGTATTTAATAAAATGAAATCATTTTCGGAGGATATTAATCGCGAATTATTTCGTACGATATTTTTTCGTGGCAACGTTAACGAATGAAGAGAACATTTTTGTCGGAAAATTTGAACGGGTACGCGATACGATGTACCTACCCCTCGTGTAGGGATTAATAAAAATAAAAAAAAACACATACACATACACACACATGGGAGAAAAAAAGGGAAAGAAGAAGGGCGAACGAGTCCTACGTTTTACGGAAGAGTGATTTTCGATATACGTAAGCAGAATACATGGTGCCGGTAAAGGTGGGGAGGAGGGGGGGGGTGGTGGTGGTGCATACGCACTACATATTCTCGTTATGTTTGCTATCGGGAGCTTTCGAAAGCTTCGATAGGATATATGTACGTAGAATACATACATCGAAGCTTTTCAAAAGGATCACAGACGCGTTTCGATAAGCGGCGACTCGTATTAACGGCGATTCCCACAGCGAAGGATGTCGCGACGAAACGTATGGGAAATGCAAAGGAAAAAAGAAAATCTACGTGTACACACACGCGCGCACACGCACACACACGTACGTACACTTATTCGCGTGTGTGTACACATAAATAAAAAAAAAATATATATATATATATGTAAATACAATATATGTGTACGATGTGTGTTTTTTTTATCTATCTACCAATCTTTTTTTCTTTTTTTTTTCTTTTCGAGTGGTCGTCGTTGCCATCGTTGTAATCGTCATCGTCGTCGTAGTCGTCGTCGTCGTCATCGCAGAGGAGCAGCAGGAGGGTTTCATTATCCGCACTTTTTAATAAGCAACGTGTAGTACGCAAAACGAAGCGGGGATTTATTTTTTTCGGCATAGAAAAAGGAAAACGATACGACGGGGCTTTTCAATTCCGTCCAATGTGTCTTTCTAAACCTTTCTATCTCTTCTCTCTCCGGTGCAAGTTTACCTCAACAACTCTCTTGTCATGCGTGGTCCGATGCTTTTGTATAATCGTCTCTCGTAAATATATGGCAAAAGAAAGAAAATAATAGCCTGGTATCGAAGCATCATACGAACAATACTTCTGTGTTTTTTTCGTTTTTTTTTTCATTTTTTTTTTTCGTCAAACTTTCGAATAACATATTTTTCGTCTGCGCGATTTAATGTAATATATTTTACGAAAATACTTATTTATTTTATTCTTTTTTTTCTTTTTTTTCTTTTTTTCATAGTAAATTACACGTTCGGTATCATGAAAATTGAATCGATTTTTCTTCTTACAAAGATTATACAATTGGGATTTGATATACGGGGTGAAAATATAATCCATGTTATTATAATGATTCGTCGAATGTACGGATGCGCATAGAAACACTGAACGAGAGAGATCGTATTGATGTATGTGTGTATGCGTGTGTGTACGTATTAGAGAGAGATACCAATAAGTAGAAACGTAACGCACGAACGGTGATTATTAATTTAACGTAATTAGGATATAGTTCGGATGTAGGATTCACTGTGTCGGTAATGTTGAATATTAGAGGTACCAGGGGCAGGGGGGGGAGGAGTTTGGTAGCGTGAAAGAGAGAGAGAGAGAGTGGAAGGTGAGAAAAGTGGGAGGAAGGGAGGAAGGGAGGAAGGAGTGGGTGTACGAAATGTAGGTCGTTCGGTGAACTAACCACCGCGACCATTGAAATAATTACGCTCACTGGCCGTTAATTTCGAGGTTCACCGCGGTGTACGTATACGCCGGTTGGTTTGTTCTCACGCATATATCCGGAAAACGATGGTGACACCCACGCAACTTCGGACCAACCAGATAATACGCCGAATGGATAATCTCAGTGCGCGAGCGCGCATAATACGCCAATGCTCGTTCGTTCATTCGTTGGTTCACTCGTTCGTTCATTCGTTCATTCGTTCGTTTTGTTATGGTCCTTGTGCACGTTAACGAGCTGCAAAATAGTTAACTTAGGTCTATATATATATATATTTGTCTCTTTGTATCCGTGTATGTATGCGTGTGTAATTCTGGACGAATGTATTTATATTCGCGATCAAAGAATTTAACGTACGTTTTGTTTTTTTTTTAACTATTTTTCAATCACATGCAATTTTACATTCAGTTCAGGAAGCAAGATTTCAATTTAATCATCAAGCTTTTCTCATCAATTCTTCAATAAATTCATATTAATAAATTATTTTCATGATTGGGGATAATCATCAATTCAAAAGAGAAGAAACCCATCATCTTCGTACGTTTTCATTTCAAATTTCATACTTTATTTCCCATTTCTCTCCCTTTCCCTATCATCCCTTCATACATTCCCTTCATATATATGCACATCGATCTATGGTGGCTCACATTTAAATCGGATTATTCTTATCGTAAGATAAATAATAACAAACGATCTTTCAAATTTTTTTCAGTTAAAATTAAAATCATTTTAAATTAAACGCGTAGAAATTTTATATAATACGACCAATTTAAACGTAATTATTTTTATTTTCTTATTGTTACTTTGAGGAGGAGCGTCGAGTTGCATCAGTGTTTTAGAAACGAAACGTTATCCAACGAGAATGGAAAATCGTGATAGGTTCGTGTTACGCTCTTGATCCTCGTGTTTCATGGCATCGGAAATTCCTTCTCTCTCTCTCTCTCTTTCTCTCGTGCTTTTGTAGGACGTATTGAAAGTGGAAGAGAGGTCGAATGGGGTAGAGGGTATGGGGGATGGGATATGGGGTGATGTCGGGGGGGTCGAACGAATGATCGATTCGAATATCACTTTGCAGGATTCGATCCATACCTCAGCGAATTTAATCAAACGGTAAGCATGGTAATGCACTTATGAAAGCCGATATGTGTGTGGAATTAGGACTGTCGCAGAATGTTCTGTACTCCATCTCTCTCTTTCTATCTATCTCTATCTCTATCTCTTGTTATTTCCCACGTGTAGTACTACCAGGAAAATTAATATGCTATGGTTGTATCCATAGATGGGTATACGGATTCATTTGACGGAAGAGGAATGTGTTTTATTTTTCTTTTTATTTTTGGTTTTGTTTTTTGTTTTCGGTTTGACAAATTTCAAAATATCTACGTGCGTTGAAATTTTGTATCCTGTTATTGTCATACCAATATATATATATATTTTTTTATCAATGAAATGTTTTATATCCCGTTAAATTATTATTAAATATAATAAATATTCGTACGTTAATAGTGTTCATTATGTTAAATGTGTTTTGATGTTGTCGTTAAAAAAATATAAGGTAAAAAAAGGAAGCGTTAAAAATCGATATTTAAAAATGTGATATCCAATGGGGTGGGTGGTACACTGGGGAAATTAATAAAATAAATAAATTGGAGATTGATTTTTGTAATATATATATTATATTCATTTGTATTAAAATTCGCGTGTTGGTGGTTGCATGTATATTTGATTTGACTCATAGAAAATTTATACTCTCCATTGATACGAAAGATCAATATTAATAACATACGACAATTGTAATATATTTTATACAAAAATAACGTATACACGTAGCAATGGAAATATAACAGAAAAGAAAAATAAAAACTAATAGAATATATATAAAATAATTAAGCCGAATAACTAAGGTAAGGTAATTTTCATTAGATCGTTTCTGTCGTTTGGGCTTGCCTATTCATATAATTCGTTGATTACAAATTATTAAGTAAACCGTAGAGAGGGATTGGATGAGAGGGTGAGTGGGTGGTAGGGGTTGGAAAGCAACGCTAATGATAACGACAAACACGTTCGTCGACAATTATCGACGTTAAATTCGTTGGACGATACGATTCTACATATATATCTATATCTATGTACACATATGAATGTTTATTTATATATACGTATATGTATATGTATACTGTATAGCATTACGCGTTATATTCTGTTAGGAGAATGGATAATGCAATAAATTTGTATGTGTGTGTGTGTGTGTATATATATATATGTACTTCTATGTACATATATATACATAGATATATATGCTTATGTGCATATGTGCACGATCGGCAGGAATCTCTGGCATACACATTCGAACGATTATCGTGAATCATTAGCGATATCATTTACGTATTTTTTCATGGATTCTTTCAGCATGGTGTACGTACCATTTGTTATAGTCGCATAAACAAATAACTAACAAAATTCGTTATTGCTCCGAGTAAATAATTTAACAAACGATTTAACACACACGTTAACGTTTTAACATTGCAATTCATTACCGGTACACATTGCACACGTTTTAATTGTTATTTTCGTATAACTTACGAAACGATAGAGAAAATTCAAAGAGATCATTTCTTTTCGTTTTGTTCTATTTTGTTATATTGTTTTTTTTTTTCCTCACAAAGTATATAAATGAATTTTAATCTGAACGTAAATCGTCTTATCGATATTTCATAAACCGGGGATTTTTGTCGATGGATGAACGTGTACCTTCGAATTTTTGCTTTCAACGCGTTCTGGAAAGGATATTAAAAGGTAGTCGGAAAATAAGAAGAGAAATCGGAGGAAAATCGTTACGCGGAGAAAAAGTTGGGCCGCAAGGGCTGAGAGCTGGAACGACGAAAGGTTTCATAAAGTTTCACCGAACGGACTCGGTGGTTACTTTTCTAAAAGTGCACGAGTAATGTTGCTTCTAGAAGAGAAAAATCTAGAGAGAGAGAGAGAGAAAAAGATTGCTAGAGGATCTATTTGATATACGTATATCTACAGTTAGTCCCAAAAATGATCGAACATTTTTCCCTAAGCGAATACATTTTCCCGAATTTATTAGAAAAATACACGGATTACAGTAAAATTTCATTCAAGTATTTCAATATTAATTCGTTATGTTTTTTTTTTAGTTATTTTTCTAATTTTTCTATATATCTATGCATTAATATAATTCAAAGTATATTAAAGTATTTTATCGGACGTTGACAAATTTATGAAATTTTTGCTAAAGTATCGAAATAATAATTTTCCTGGTAAAAGAGATGTGCAATATCCTTGCACATGGAGTGTTCCGTTCGATGCTCCTGGCATGCCAACGTGTAAACTTATAGTCGAAGTTGGAAACAAAACGAGAATAAAAAGTCATCCTGGGAACCGTAAAGAAGCGCATTTCGTCAGCTCGTGCACACTACAAATGCATTTTTCAGATATACGTTCGACGAACATGGGATCGATGTGCTGTGAATCTTTCGTTTCTCATTTCTTCTATTTCTTTTTATTCTTATTCTTTCTATTCTTTCTCGCCTACAGTTTTCTTTTCGAATGTATATAAATATATATGTAGACGTGTCTAGTGTTATACATTCATACGAACAAATTGTTCAACGATTTTTCTAACAATTTTTCATACGCGTTTTACGAATCATTGAGTATTAATTAATATTGCAGTTTGAAAGATTAACGTGAAATGAAAAATGAAGAGAAACATTTAGTCCCGTGAATTTGATATTTATTAATAGATTGATGTATACCATTTTTTTTTTTCGAATTTTTTACAATTTATTCAATTTTATTAGATCTTTTTATCTCTTGGATGCAATACGATCTCTGATCTTGTATATAATTAATTATTTTCATTAAAATTCTATAGAATATGTACGTGGGTGAGATTGAAAAGTTTTCAGAGCCTATACACGGAAGAAACAATTTTTTCTTTTCGATCAAAATCAAAGAAAACTGAATTTTTATCGAAATTTTTCGAATCCATTCCGATGGAAATTTAAATTTGACGAAATCTTCGATTTTCATCGATACACGGAAGAAAAGTTAGATTCGTTTGTTCGCGTAGTATCTCTCCTTTCGAAATAATTTCAGAAGAGTCAAACGCGATTTATTTCCTTTATTCTCCAAGGGGTATATTAAATCTTGAAAAAGAATCTACGTATAAAGATTTTCGTATTATTCGGTGATACTTTGCTCGATAAAATAGAACAAAAAAATCGTAGCAGATTTCAATATTGCATCTCAAACGATAAAAGGTACTCTCTTTTCATCTTTGAATATAATATCGAGTATCGAACGTGAAATATATTTTTCTTCGTAAAAATAATAACAAATGGAAAATATCACGCGTTCGTGGATCTTAATAAAGATAAGCAGTCGTTGTTTTTTCTTTCCTATTTTTATATTCCAAACTTTTCCACGACAATAAACAAAACAAAACAAAAAATAGAAAAGAAATTTTTCAGAAATGTGACTCCTCGTCGAAGGATCGTCGTTTACTTTATTTTTTTTTCTTTTTATATGCCACGAGTTACTGGTTACTCTTATTCGACGTGAAAACTTTCGCGATAAAGAGAGAGAGATAAAGAAAGGGAAAGCTGAAGTACGATTTTGAAATTTAAATAACGTTAAACTTTCGCAAAGAATAATGTTGCATCGAGAGAGAGGGGAGGGTTTACTCGTGGGTGAGCAAATTTTCCGTATTTCTTTGTCGAACATCTACTACACGAGTTCTTCTTCTTCTTCTTCTTCTTCGTTCAATAACCTACTACAACATACAATCCACATACAAAAATATAAATAATATTTCAATAAAACAAATGATTATTATACCATTAATATTTAACGTTTTTAAATGAAGATTCTTCGTTCAATAACCTACCACAAAATATAAATAATATTAAAATTTATATTATAAATAACCACACACAAAAATATAAATAATATTTCAATAAAACAAATGATTATTATACCATTAATATTTAACGTTTTTAAATGAAGACTACGACGACTTGAAACGAATTTCCTAAAGATATTCAAAGTTGAAAGTCTTTGTCTTTTGAGATACGCACCCCTTTAAAAGCTACCTACTTTTATGTATTTTAACATTGAAACGAAAATGAGTAAGCCACTTTTGGTCGTGTTTAAAAAAAGAACAAAATAATAAAAAGAGCCAAGGTAGGGATGAGGAGAAGTCATACGCAAAGCTCGAAAACATTCTTGTTTGCGCGTAACGAGCGCTTTTAATTTGCTAACAAAGGCCAAGCTCGCGCTAACGATCGCAGCAGGCTTTGATTTCGGCATTAAGCGAGATAAAAATAAACTATCTCTTTCTATCCCTCTGTTTTTCTCTTTTTTTTAAATGCTTCCGCTTCTCTCTCTCTCTCTCTCTTTCTTTTTCCTTCTCTCATTTTTGTAATAATGCATTTCCCTTTCTCTCTCTCTGTCTCTCTATCTTTCCCTTTTTTGTCGTTTGAAAAGTTTTTCGCATTATGTAGCAGAAAATATACAGCATCTGCTGTTGCTTCGTGTCATCGAAAGCTTGGAAAAGTTTTACTCGCCGATATTCGTTTTCCTGTCGAAATGACTAACGCATTCTATCGATTTTTCCACATTCGTTCGTTCATTCGTTCGTTCGTTCGTTTGCTTGATTTTATTTTATTTTTTTTTTCTATTGTTTCACTCTCTCTCTCTAGTTCTCTCTCATCTTATTGCAAGCTCGTATCTAGATTTTTTGTCACGATCGAACGTTGTATTTCGCATCGATACCTATCTTTCTTTTATACGTACAAATGTATTTTCTATACTAATGCATATATACATTCTTATTTTGCGTTCTTTTTCTTTCTTTCAACTATCCATCTCTCCACTCTCTGATCCTTTTCCCACAGACCCATTCCATTCCATTCCATTTGTATTTCGTTTATTTATTTATATTTTATCGTCGGAATTGCATTTATATATGGTCGTTAGTGTTTCAACACGAGTGATTACTAATTCAGAGCTTGAAAAGAAAGTTTTTCGTATCGGAATAATTAAAAGTTCGGAATAAGTTTGGTAAATAAGGCATTCGTTTTTCTTAAGAATAAGATTTGAGTTTTCTATTCGAGTTCAAAAGCCCTCTCGTTTCATTCGAGAAGTCTTTGTAGTCGTTGCATTAGTAGTAGTAGTAGTAGTAAATGTATAGATAAGTATTACCTGTTTTAAGTTCGTTCGATAAGAAGTAGTACGAAGTGGTAGATAAAAAAAAGGAAATAAGAAAGGAAAGATGAGAGTATCGAGAGAAACGACAGAATTGTAGGTAGAGAAACAAGCCAAAGGATTTTAGTTTTTCGCGTTTCGTGTAGCAGTACGAACCAAGACCGAACGGTTAGAATTTTCGTCGGGTCTGCTAAGTCCCTAAGCAGCTTACCGTTTTCGTTGTGCGCTTCGCGGATAGAGACAAAGCCGAGAATGCTTGCTACTAGTAGCAGAGAAAATAGAATGACAGATAGAAAAAGAAATAGAGATAGATAGATAGAAAGAGAAGTAGAAGAGAAGAGAATGTTTGCAGGTTCGAAACGAATTACGAAAAGTATCGATACACTTGAATCGTTCGAGTCTTCTTGTTATCCTGCTAGTGATTTTTATTATTTCTTTGCTTCAATCTAATGTTCAAAGATTTGTCCTACTACTTTCATCGTATTTCTGTATTCTTTTCAAATCTATATACGGATTTATTTTGTTCAATTTCTTCCTTTTTCTTTCTTTCGTTCGATGTGAATGAAATTTTTCTTATTTTATCACTTTTGAAATTATACTTTTTTGGCGCGTTTAGTAAAGGGTAAAATTGAAGGATGCGCGCGCATACGTAGAGGCCCAATGACTGTGAACGTGATAGAAACCTATTGCGCATGCGCGAATTAGTTAGCTCAAGGTATTTTGCACACTACGTTTTTTTAATTATTTATTAATTTTTAATAATTATCTATATACACAGATCTATGAATATTATTAAGTAATTTTTTCTACGTTGTGCAGTGAACAATTTATCAGTGACAAAAGTTGTGTAAAAAACTTTAATAAAATAGTTTTATAAACTTTCAAAGTATTTTTGAATATTTGAGGTTAATTTTTATTGTAAGTATCTTCTTTAAAATATATATTTATTAATTCAATAAAACTTCTTAAATCTAATAATCTTGTTATAAATCTTTTCATTTTATATTATAGATCATTATTTACATTATTCAGATTTCAATTGGAATCTATTGTTACATTGCAATATTTGTGAGTATTTTAATATTGTCAATTAAAATCAATCAAAGTTGAAAAAGTTTGAAAAATAATCTACAAAATACCAAGAAATATAATTAAATATATTCTTAGAAACGTTTCTCCTTTCAATAAATAACTATTTCTAATGAGTAATTTGAAAAAATGTTCAATTAATTGTAAAAATATCGTAGAATTATTTTTGCTTAGTTAAGCCAAAGAAATATATAACTTCTAATAATACTTAAATATAATACTTACATATATAATACTTTAAATAATAACTTCTATAAGAGTATAATACATGCACCAATAGTTTTATAATTAAAAAGAAAGAGATATAAATAATATTTGATAAAAATTTGAGATAATTGCATAACTACAAACTGGACAATATCATAATACTTTGTTTGTTTTTAAAATGTTAATTTTATTCCTTTTCTTTTCAGCCAATCAATTGTAAATAATGCATTTAAATGATTTGTAATAGGAATGAGATAGATTGTAAATAATTTCGTAGTTTATATTAAAGTTTATTAGAATTAGTATTAGAAAATTCATACGATTGCATGATTTTATAGTAAAACAAATATATATTTACTCTTTCCCCTTTTCCCGCTTGATATCATTTAAACAGAGGTTTAAATCAGTCATTTGATAGTAAATTTCCGAGCACTCGTGGACGATTATTTACAGATCACGAACATGTGTCCAACGTTTGTGGAATTTCGTGGAAGAGATTTAGATTCATTGCAAACTGCATTCCCGACGAATTCATGATACGGTATCGCCGAATAAATCTCCACCTACGTTTTCTCTTATTTATTTTCTTGATATTTGTTATTTTAATCGTGAGATAAACGAGAAACATCGATAAGCAATCGAGTAATATCAAGTTGACGAAGAATGATAACAAAAAGAGAGAGAGAGAGAGAAAAGATAAAAAGGAAATCGTTATATCGAGGAGAGTTGTTATTAATCGACGATCGGTTTTAATATTTCAGTCTGTCGAATAAAATGTTAAATTCATGAGTAATCTTTCCACCCCTCCACCCTGTTTCACTCGTCGTAAAAAAACAATCGTGTCCATTTAAAAAGTAACATACGAATCGGAAATAGCAAAAGTATTGTCCTCTTCTTTTTAAATGTTAATCAAAATTCTTTCGTATGGAACTTTCATATGGTTTACAGATCAGCATTGTGTTTTCTCAGATTGGCAATCCTATTAATCGTAGCAATTTGCATAGAATCATGTCGACCAATAAACGCAGATACCTGCAATTGTTCCAGCCTTATTAATAATCTTTCTATGGAGTTGGTGATTCTCGCGAATCGGAATGTAGTAGACAATCCGATAAC
Source organism: Polistes fuscatus (assembly GCF_010416935.1). NCBI lineage: Eukaryota > Metazoa > Arthropoda > Insecta > Hymenoptera > Vespidae > Polistes > Polistes fuscatus. The sequence goes on from NW_025113097.1 coordinate 1,991,570, forward strand.
GGGGGGGGATGCCTTCCCAATGCCATTATTTTTCACTAAATCTGAATTTCAAATGATTGAACGATTTGCCGTCGAACGACCTTCCGCGTCGACACCCTTAGTAGCGAGAAAAGGGATCGATCGAATAACGAGCCTTCCTATTTTACGAGTACAAATGCTTCAGAAAATATATTGATAGAAATATATACGATACATCGAGAGAAAAAAAAAAACATTTCTTCTCTTTTTTTCAAAAATATTATCCAAAATATCGTGTACATTAATTGGGACACGTTTTACACGTTGATGCATTAAAAATGTTTGAATGTTTAGATGATAATAAATAAGAAAGAAATATAGTATATTAGACACATTTTCTAATCGTAATATTGTTTCTTTTTGATTGCAGCAGCAACAGCAACAGCAGCAACAGAAGCAGTCCGAAGATCGGATCGATGATGTTCCAGAGAAGTTTCTGAATGAACAGGATTTGGTGAGGGGGTGAGTTCACTTCGAACTATTATCGAATCAAAAATTATTCATATTTCCTACTCCTAAATATTTCATTACTATGATAAAACATTCCTATTCAATTTAGAATGATTTGAACAAAATAATCAGTATGATTTGATTATTATTTTTTTAATAAGAAGCATACTATCATTCATAATGTTTGATAAGTCGTAACGAAGCATGATAATGGCTACAGAGAAGTGCAAAGGGTTAATATTCGCGACAATGACGAGCACAGATTCACAGCATTTTTCTCTCTCTTTCTCTATTTAGCTATATTAGGTAGAGGTTTGCAACAGAATAGGATTTGGTGAGGGGGTGAGTTCACTTCGGACTATTATCGAATCAAAAATTATTCATATTTCCTACTCCTAAATATTTCATTACTATGATATAACATTCCTATCCAATTTAGAATGATTTGAACAAAATAATCAGTATGATTTGATTATTATTTTTTTAATATGAAGCATACTTTATCAGTCATAATGTCTGATAAGTCGTAACGAAGCATGATAATGGCTACAGAGAAGTGCAAAGGGTTAATATTCGCGACAATGACGAGCACAGATTCACAGCATTTTCTCTCTCTCTCTCTCTATTTAGCTATATTAGGTAGAGGTTTGCAACAGAATAGGATTTGGTGAGGGGGTGAGTTCACTTCGGACTATTATCGAATCAAAAATTATTCATATTTCCTACTCCTAAATATTTCATTACTATGATAAAACATTCCTATCCAATTTAGAATGATTTGAACAAAATAATCAGTATGATTTGATTATTATTTTTTTAATATGAAGCATACTTTATCATTCATAATGTCTGATAAGTCGTAACGAAGCATGATAATGGCTACAGAGAAGTGCAAAGGGTTAATATTCGCGACAATGACGAGCACAGATTCACAGCATTTTCTCTCTCTCTCTCTCTATCTATCTCTCTCTCTCTCTATTTAGTTATATTAGGTAGAGGTTTGCAACAGAATAGGATTTGGTGAGGGGGTGAGTTCACTTCGAACTATTATCGAATCAAAAATTATTCATATTTCTTACTCCTAAATATTTCATTACTATGATATAACATTCCTATCCAATTTAGAATGATTTGAACAAAATAATCAGTATGATTTGATTATTATTTTTTTAATATGAAGCATACTATTATTCATAATGTCTGATAAGTCGTAACGAAGCATGATAATGGCTACAGAGAAGTGCAAAGGGTTAATATTCGCGACAATGACGAGCACAGATTCACAGCATTTTCCCTCTCTCTATCTATCTCTCTCTCTCTCTCTATTTAGCTATATTAGGTAGAGGTTTGCAACAGAGTAATGACACACGATGGTTCGTGTTACCTTCGCGCTCGACCTAGCGTGTATTTCGAGATTGAACATTCATATAAGATGATGTACATGGTACGTCACGTATTTGTAGCCATAAAGCAACGCCTGGATCATTGACATACATAGGACACACGTAGAGGGATCTAGGTATATATCTCGGTCTCTATTTCTAATTATTAAAGAGAGAGAGAGAAAGGGAATATAAGTGCAGGATAGAATAAGAGAGAGAGAGAGAGAGAAGGGGAATATAAGTGCAGGATAGAGTAAGAGAGAGAGAGAGAGAGAGAGAGAATGTAGTCGTCATTGGTATAGTTGTTTACCAGAGTGTGTCCAGCCACACATAAGAGAGCCTAATCACGAGGGTATATAACTGCTAGTCGGATACCGTGGAAATGTAACAGCAGTCGGCTCATTGTTACGAGCCACTGGTGTCCCCTACGTCGAAAACAGGTTAAAGGTAATTGAGATGTTCTGTGACTCCAGTCAGCATCCCGTCGTTACTCTATCTCTTTATTTCTCTCTCTCTCTATCTCTCTATCTATCTATCTCTATCTCGACACTGCGTTTGATCTATTTGCACGATTGCAAATAGACGTACCTACGCTACCTTTCAGCGAACATGTTTTCACCTAAATGTTATTACCTGGCCAATTTTTTTCTAAATGTTTTTTTTGTTTCTTTTTCACGTTTTCCCTCGTCTTCGAAAAGAAGAACAGAATATTTGTCGTTAAAACGATTTTCATATTAGGAATAAAATGAAAAAAATGGAAAATGAATATTTATTACGACGATAGAAAGAGAAGAAGGAAATGAAAAGGTATGGGAGAAAAAATAGATAAACACAAGTGTACATACATAAGTGTACATATACACTTGGAATTTTTTAATTCGATCGATCGTTGAAACATCATTGTTCTCGTGTGTGTGTGTGTGTGTATTATACACGTAATACGTAGAACTGCACGTAAAGATTTTGTCGTTACGGATTCGTTCGCGTTTAGGAATATATCGGATTACCGGGGAATTTAAATTTTCCCGAATACATATACGGGATTTAAAACGTCGCTTTGAAATATTCGCGGTGCGATCCAAAACGCGGATACATTTTACTAAACCCTTCTGGAAGTCTATAACTTTTAGCTATGGATACTTATGGGACGTACACGGAAATACTTGGCGTATGAGAAAATAGATATGCATGCATGCATATCCTACGTACACACACACACACACATATGTGTACATACACGTTTATACGTATTCATGATGTTTGCGAGGCTTTATTGCAAACGAGAACCATGTTTTCCAGTCTGGACTTCTTCTCTTTCATCCTCTTTTTATTCTTTTTAACATTTATATATATATTTTTTGTGTGTATATATATGTATACATACGCGAATTTTCTGTCTTTCTTTGAAGTGTTTCAATATGCCAACCAGATTCAAAATGACGAACATTACGAATGCATAAACGCATCTTTTCGGATACCGGGATTAAGAATTTGGATTTTTTTTCAAGCATACGTTCATCTTTATCTTATCTACATATCAGGTATGATTTCTCTGTCTCTCTCGGTATTCCCATTTTTGGCTTCACGCAGATGCGATTTTCGCAAACTTATTAAACTCGTTCTTCGATACGTGCAAATTCTCTTTCTCTTTCTCTCTCTTTTTCAAGCAGTACGAGGAATGGAGCACGCTCGAGCTGCATTCAACGTCAGATGACAAGCACTCGAAATCGAATTTTCTCATGAAAAGCCATGCGTGTTCGCTGCACTCTCTCTCTCTTTCTCTGAGAGAGATTTACAGAATGTCAAAGCGATGGACTCGAATCGTGTAGTAGGTACCTAGAATTTGTAAAAAAAAAGAAAAAAGAAATAGTAAGAGGGGTAGACGAAACACGCGATTTGTGGAAAATTGAAAAAGTGCTCTTTCGATATTCCTTGATAACGTTACCGTTAAAAATACTTTTACGTTATAATATACATACAAAATGAAATAGACGAAAATAAGAAAACTTGATTTCTAATTAAACTTGTATCATAATTTGTATTGTTTCTCTAAAGTTTTATTTTATAGAAATAGAGGCGGTGAAAGATAATAAAAAAAAATAAAGGAAGATAAAACCTTCGAGTTTTAAGAAGAAAATCCTGTTTACATTTGATCAAATTTATATTTACCTTCCGACGTAGATCCTTTTATAAATTTAGATCTCTTTTTTTCCTTTTTCTGTGAGTTTTGATATCCTTTTTTTTATTATTAAAAAGGGTAGAAGGTCTTTCTTCATTTTGTTTGAAATTTCTCGAGCTTCGATAACTTTTGAAAGGAGGTAAATGTTAGAAAGAGAGAGAGAGAAACAGAAATGATCACTTTCTCTCTCTTTCTTGTTCATTCTCTTTGGGTATAGAGCCCCCAAAAACCCTGCACGACATTTTCTGGTTGGAAAATATGAGAGGCTGAGGTTTTAGGAGGGATATTATAAGAATGAGCGGTCTAGCGTGATCGAGGGTGCACGTGCGTAAAGTTGCTGCGGTGGGTGCTGAAGGAGCTGCGAGAACTTATGAAAAGGGAGAGTGAGTGGCACGAATGTTCGCCGTGATTCAAGGCTCATATCGTAAAACGGGCCATATTTTAAAGGTGCCGGAACGCGACCGAGACCCTTATCCGATTTTTCTCTTGTTTTCGAAGCATCGAGATATTACCAATGGAAATAATATTCCTTCAATTTTTATGAATTTTCTTTCAAGTATGTTCCTTATTAGAATATTTCTTTTTTTTTTTAAAATACACGTCATTACACGTTTCATTAACGAAGTAAATATTTGTTTTGTTTTTCATCATTTATTTTATTTTATTTTATTTTATTTTATTCTATTCTATTTTTAGGGATTTAATTTAACAAAGTAGCAAACAACACGAATTACACATGTTTCTTTAGAAAACGTTTCTATCGCCCGTTTTTCTTGACGACTTTTTAATAACAATCATTTCCTCTCTCTCTCTCTCTCTTTGCTCGTTCATTCTTTCTTGATTTTAATTAAAAAAATTCTTGTTAATCTTGCAATACAATAATTACTTTACGCTAGAGTCCAATTTGAGCTTTGACATTAACACGAAGCGTTACGTTTTAATGGATTTTCCTTAGATTAAACGAAATTGAAATTTCGTGTTTGCTAGACGAGTGCAGTTGTTTGACAGGGTACATGCTTGATGGCCACCCCTTCTTCTTCTTCTTCTCGATATAAATCGAGGATGAGTGGGGTAGACGTGATACTGGTGGTGCTGTCGACGATTAGTTTCCACCGAGCACCCGTTGTGTAGCGTAACGCAATATAAACACCTTATGATTGCCCTTTGGGGATACGCTCCTCCAGCCCATGTTACGATAAAGCCACTTATTTATAGGATCTGTGGTCAGAAGGGTGAAACGGTTCGAGGGTCGTGCCCGTGATTCGCCTTTAAACGGCTATGTATAAGGGAGAAATAAATAGATAAATAGATAGATAGATAGATAGATAGATAGGTAGATAAGGGCAAAGATATAATTAAAGTAAAAAAATTAGATTAAATCAATATTTTGTTAAATATTTTTTTGGAGAAATGAAACACGTATTCTTTAAGTTGTTTTGTTTTTTTTTTTTTTATTTATAGGATTTGTGGTAGAAGGGTGAAACAGTTCGAGGGTCGTGCCCGTGATTCGCCTTTAAACGGCTATGTATAAGGGAGAAATAAATAGATAGATAGATAGATAAATAGATAGATAGGTAGATAAGGGCAAGGATATAATTGGAGTAAGAAAATTAGATTAAATTAATATTTTAAGTTAAATAATTATAATTAAATTTTAAGTTAATTTTAATTAATTTTTTTAAAAATTTTTTTAAAAATTTAATAATTTTAATTAAATTTAAGTTTAATTTTAAGTTAAATAATTATAAATAATTATAATTAAGTTAAATAATTTGTTGGAGAAATGAAACACGTATTCTTCAAGTTTTGTTTTTTTTTTTATGAGAAACAATAAAGTCTTTTCTACTTTCTCCCTTCTTATTCTTCTTTCTTATTATTATTATGATTATTATTATTAAATGGAAGAAAGAAAGAGAGAGAGAGAGAATTTCGATGAAAGAGAATTGTTATTATTATTATTATATTTCCTTCTTCCTTATATCACCCTTATATCTTCTTTCTTTCCCATTTTATATCCAACACGAAAGCACTTTTTCTCACCTCGCCGTGTACCAAACCCCCCTCTCTACCTTCTTACCCTTTATCACCATCTTTTCTACCAGAAACAGCTCTTTATATCCCTTACCTAATCCTTCGAGGAACGTGCTAGCAAAAACGAACTTTTCCATGGTGAAAACGTAATGAACGAACGCTTTAAGTTGCCAGTAGTATTTTGAAAATAATTTTTTCCTATGAAATTCGGACTATTCTATTTTTTTGTGTATTTTTCTCTTTAAACATATTTCTTATTACTTGAAAACGATAAGAGGTATATTTTTCTTGGACAAAATAATATCTCTCGTCGAGAAACTGTCCCGAGATTTTACTTCTTTTTCGATTTTTCAAAGAAATAAAAAAAAAAACACAAAAAATAGGGAAGGAAAGAAGGGTGAACGAATAAAAAAAAAAAGATTTCCCAATGGAGAGCTCGAAGGGGAAACAAATTTCCCTCGTTACGTCAGAACGAAATAATATTGTTGCTTTTCTTTTCTACCAATTTTTTTTTTTTTTTTAATGCAGACAACAAATCCTTCTCTCGAAAGATTTTTCGAGATTTGCATGATAAGTGTCCGTTCTTTCTTCTTTCATTTTTTTTTTTCCGGTTGGAAAAGAAAATACTTCGACGTTAAACAACAAGGATTTTTATTCGGATTTTACAAAAAAAAATAAGCCTTCGTTGGCGAATAAAAATTTGTTTTTTATAATCGTATTTTACGTTACATAAAGTTGCAATTTGTAACATCGAATTCGAGACCCCATAGTAAATTATTGATATACTTTAACGATTTTCGAAGGATGAAAACAAAATGGAAAAAAAAAGGGAAGAAGGAAATAATAATTAGGATTCATATATGCAATTACAAAAAAAGGGATATGAAAGTTTTGAAAGAGTTTGCCCAGTTCTTTACAAATATTTTCCCATGTCGTTGTAAAAACATGTTCACGATGGCATTTTCTCTCGCGGTTTTTAAAACGATCACAAACGTGACTTTATTCCGATGTTTACCAACCCTTCGTTATTTATGTTTCAACCGTTTACAATCTCTCCTTTCTCTCTTTTGCAATTTCTCTTATTCATCGATAGTCCATCTCACGTTGTTTGCTTTGCAATCTAGAATACATTTATTTGCCAGCAATTATCGTTTAATAATTCGAATTCGTCGTTAAGGTTGATTTCCACGAATAATAAAATCAATTGTTATAATTTATTTACAAATTTTTCTAATTTTATCTCTGCCAATTTTTCATTAACGAAAATTATTAAACAAAAATTACGTAAAAAAAAAAAACGAACAAAGTAAATTGTAATATTTAATATACTTATTTATATCTCGCGTATAAATATATTGTAATCTCGTCGTCATTTTATATTCGTAAAAGGGTTTTTGGTTTATTAATATGCCGAAAAAAAATTCTATAAATCGTACGCTTTTAAAAGAGGAAGATCACAGGCGTATGGTACGATCGAGTTAATCGGAATTTTAAATCGGTATCGCGTCCAATTGTTTGCTCGAAAAGTGTCAACCTGTAAATTATTCATAGTTTACACCCAACTCTGTACTCGTAGTAGTCAAAGCTCGTTGACCGTACAGGTCGTCACATTGCGGTCATGTTCTTCGTGATACACGGCAATGTTAAGCATATGAGAGAGAGAGAAAGAGAGAGAGAGAGAGAAAGAAGATAAAATCTCGGTTGTTTTTTAAAGACATTTTACAAAAATTATTTTTCTTTTAAAAATCTGTATTAATTAGAAAGAAGATAAATACGCGTATGCCATACTTTTTTGAAAACTTTCACGTGTTTTTAAAAAATAGTTTCATGATATTTTACTCTTATAAGAGTTAATTGTTTTATACTTAGCATGATATACACAAACAAACCAGATGAATAATTCTAAGATTGAGTTTGTTGCTGCAGTCATTAATTTCTATTAAAAAGTTGTTCGGTAAGATATCCTTGATACATTCAACAATATACAAAAGGTGTGTTCAAATCTTTTGGGACATTCTGCATACAATGATATATGTATATATGTGTATATTTATTTGTTATAATTATCTAATTAATTTTGTCTTATTTACAAATGTGCACATAAATATTTGTAATTCCAGGATAAATTTATAAATTACGTGACTTATCAATTTTTCGTTGAATAATATTAAAGATATATTTCGGGTTGAATATTTAAGAATAACTTTTGACTGGTACTTTACGATTGAGTAGTAAAACATTCTTTTTGCTTGAACGCGTGTGCACATATTTGTACGCAGTAACGCACATAATCGTTGAGAACTTGCTATATTCAACCTGTTCGCAAACTCAGTATCAAAGATAGAGTTATTCCGTGGAGAGAAATAGACTGGTTTATATTATATCTATATTTATATGAGAAGAGAGAGAGAGAGAGAGAGAGAGAGAGAGAGAGTGAAAGATAAAGATAAAGATAAAGATAGAGAGAATAGGGTTTATATCATCTCTTTTACTGTAAAATCTCTGGAGTATCAACGAGAAGAGTAAAGTAAACGTTCTGCTTCGGAAAACCGAGTGCGGATAATTATTTCGTTTAATGTCCTAACATACATTAAGTTCTTTGTCAAAATTGTTAAACGAAGAACAATGATGATTATTTGTACTCGAAGTTCCTTTGACGTTGGAAAATTTTAGATAAAATATGAAGTAACTCTTATAATTTCCAAAAAATTCAATGCATTAGTATAATGAAATATAATCAAATGATTTATACCTTAATTGGTATATACCAATTATATACCACTATTATAGACCTGTTATACCACTATACCACTATTATAGAACTGTTATACTTTTATTTATGTATTATTTACTATTTCTTTTTTCTTTTTACATTTATCTACTTACTGTGCGTTACTACTAATATAATTATAAGTTTAATAATAATTACATAATTTTAAATTTTGTTTTGTTTTATCTATACATTATATTGTACTTTACTGTAATTAATGGCTTTAGGGAACCTAGATTCTAGGGTCAATAAAATATTATTAAATAAATAAATAAATAAATAAATATTTAGGCTTTATTATACCTATTTATATTATTAAATATTTAGGCTTTATTATACCTATTTATATTATTATGATTTGTTTCAACATTGAGAAGTACGTTAAATTCGATTGATACAAAAAGATATTTTATATTTTCATTGACTATTTTTTTGTGATCGTTATTATATGTAATATCACATTCGTATATATTATATCGTATATATTATATATATAAATAAATATTATCGGATCAGAGAGTTTAGTTAACTTCGTGATAAGTAAGGAAATCCTTTTTTGAAATTTAACCGCGAGAGATGAGAGGAGAGGAGAGGTAGAGAGAAGATAAGGGGAAGTGGAAAAGGTTAAGTCAACGTACCAATGCAGTTTTTTGCAAATATTTTATATTTTCATTGACTATTTTTTGTGATCGTTATTATACGTAATATTACATTCGTATATATTATATCGTATATATTATATATATAAATAAATATTATCGGATCAGAGAGTTTAGTTAACTTCGTGATAAGTAAGGAAATCCTTTTTTGAAATTTAACCGCGAGAAGAGGTAGAGAGAAGATAAGGGGAAGTGGAAAAGGTTAAGTCAACGTAGCAATGCAGTTTCTATGTAAGAGTATAGTTACTACACATAGAGTAATAGAAGTGTATAAGTGCGACGAGTCGCGCCAAGGGAGACTTAGGTTAACGTATAGACTCGGATTTCCGGCGATATATCGGTATATACGGTCTTCCAAGCAACAAACTAACCTTACAGGCGAATGATGAGGTCACGGATTCTACCTCCTCTTTCTGATACCCTTTCTCCTCTTCAAAAAACCATTTTCCGTTCTTCTTTTTCTTCTTTTCCTACTCTTCCTGACTTGGTCTCTCCTCCTCCCCCCCCGCCCCCACATCGATACGAACGAGAAGGAAAGGGGATAAAATAAGTTGAATGAACTTTTTTATCCTGAAAAATTGCGAACCAAGATCGATACACTATCATCGTTCGTTCGTTTTCGTTTATCGTCAAGAGAAATCGCAAACAAATGTTGGATAATATTCAATTCGAATCTTATTATTTAGTCAATTTTTTTAATTCAAATTTATTCGCGAAACGTTAATAGTTCAAATAGGAATCAATCATTGTTTTACTAACTTTCTCAATATACATATATGTACAAACATTATTATAACTAATATAATATATATTATATTAGTATAATAATATATATAATATATAATTTAATTATTTATAATAAATTAAATTAAAATAAAAATTAAATTAAATTAAAAATAAATTAATAAAAATTATTTATAATAAATTAAATAAATTAAATATTTATTATCATTAATAATATATAATATAATTATATAATTTAATTTTAAAATTTATAATATAAATAAAATTTATATTATATTAATATAATATATAATCAAACATTATTATAAAATGAATGAACCAAGACAAATACCAGAGTACAGTGTTTGGTGATATATGCTTTTATTATATTTTTTTAATTCCTTTCGATCTTCGAGTTTGACAACGAGGAGAAAGAAAATATATAATATCGCGAGAGTAGGGAGTTTAGCGGAGAAAAATGAGGAAAAGTGATAGACAGAGAAAAATATGAGAAAAGAAATAAAGAAAGATGAGAGAGAGAGAGAGAGAGAGAGAGACAACTGGTATTGGAAGAATTTCGCGAGTTTTACTTTTATTTCTTCTGTCTTCCATTGAGTAATGGGCTCAACGCTGGATTCTTCGTAATCCTGTCGTCGGAAAACCCATGCCTCTTGCATCGCTGTTAATCCATACGTGTATACGTGCTACATGCACGTTGCAAGCATGTAACATACACATTGTTAAACGGGTATACACCCACATATTCGTGGGTATACACGCACGCACGTATACCTCTTTGTCGTGTCGTTCCTTTTACCTCACTCGTCGTTCGCTCATTCTTTTAAACGAAAGAATTGGAGCACGTTCTTTCTTTCATTTTTTTTTTTTTATTTTCTATTTTTTATTTTTTTATATGTATATATATGTATATATATAATTTTTTGTCTCGTTTTGTCATATATAGAAATATTCAGTGTATTCTGTATATGAATTTCAACTTCTACATCCTTGACACGAGGCAACGGTATAAAATATCCTCGATACGGTGAAATTTTTGTAGAATACAGTACACGCACACATCCATGATATGTAAATATGTGTATATTATATACCTACGTTTGTACTTGAAAATCTATCAATCTTTTTTATTCGTTCTTCTTTTTTTTTTTTTCTTTCATCTCCTCTTCCTCTTCTTCTTCTTCTTCTATCTTTTTCAATATATCTACGTGAATCACGAATCACGTGAATGATAAATATTTGATCTTCTCCTTCCCGTTGCACCGAGATACTGTGACTAATGAAAGGATTTTCTCCAATCCGGCTAGAAAGTTTCGTGAAAGTATCTTTGACTTGGATGTTAAAGTAACATTGAGAGACTAACGGCAGAAAGGGGGATGAGAGAACTTAAGGGAGTGAGAGTTTGAAAATCTTTGGAAAAGAGAAGAAGGAAGAAGGTCTTTAGGTTTTGTGAAAAAGGGAGAACAGGATTTATCTACCTAGCTAGCTACCTAGCTAGCTACCTAGCTAGATAGATAGATAGATAGATAGATAGATAGATAGATAGGTAGATAGATAGATAGAAAGTTGCTAATACAATTTATCGAGAGTGTAAAGAGAGTTAAAGAGAGAAAAAGAGAGAGAGAGAGAGAGATAGGATACGAACGAGCGTGTAAAGAGTGAAATAGAGAATGGGTGGCGTTACGATATCGATTTCTCTCGCTATATCGGGTGATCCAATAGCCTGATAACACTCGACTACCTTTCGAACAACGACAACGAGAGGGGTAGATACGACGAGATGGTTCGACTTTTGACGCGACGATAAAAGTTCCAACGATGTTGTTATCTAGATGCACCCATATATATATAAATAACTATACTTATGTATAGTTATTAATATATATATTATTATACATTATTATATATATATTTTATATAATTATATATAATTATATAATTATTATAATTATTATAATATTATTATATATTATACAATTATATATGTGGGATGCGAGCACCTCCAAGCCAAACACTTAAGTAGGCGTTCGTGAGAAGATTGGACAGTGGGCCCTGGATAGCTCAATTGGTTAAAGAGCATGCCCGGAAAGCGAAAGATCCGGGTTCGAGTCCCGGTCGTCCTGTCAGTCCAACGGCCCAATTTTTTCACGAATCCTACATTTATATATTACTATATATATAATATAAGTATAGTTATTAATAATTTAGTAATTAATAATTTAATTAATAATGTAATAATTAATATTAAATAATGCCTAATGTCAAAAATGATCGTTCAACGTATTTGCAAAACGTCGAAGATGTTAAAAAGTTAACCATATAGTTTATCTCTCAATCTCGCATTATATTTTCTAATCTAATAAGTTAACATTGAATATCATTAGAAATAATAAATATTTTATTTTCCTAATCATTCATTGAATTGTCTCCAAATGAAATCCACGGTTATATATCGCGTCTCGATATTTCAGATAATACAAGATAAGATAGTTCAATTACAGCATTAGCAAATTTACCAATCTTATGTACTTTGATTCACGAGTTTCGAGATAGAATCAGGTGTAAGTACTTCGTACTAATCCATTTTACTGTCATCTTGTTTTAACTTCTGTGCATCTCTCTTTCTATTACTCTCTCGAAAGTAAGAGAGAGAGAGTAAGACAAGTATTAACACTAGTCTAAATCTATTTCGAAAGATATCATTGATTCAAACCTATCATCGAATCTCTTCGAACGTTTCAAGAAGATTCAAACGATTACGTACGTTCGATGACATCTCAAAGGATTAACAACGAGCAAGAATTAACAAAGGTAATAAAATCAGCAGGTGAAAAGGATCAGATAATCAGGAGTTAAAATCGTTTGGAAGTTCATGCTAGAGTCAAGATAACAATCTGAACATCATTGGTCTCGTTGAGTCTCGCGGTGTGATGGTGTCCAGCAGTGACATGGGAAAAAGGGGTAGAGAAAGAGAGATAGAAAGAGAGAGAGAGAGAGAGAGGGTGAGATGGAGGTTGGTTGGTTGGTTAGTTGGCTTGGGGTGGGTGGGTAGCCGGTAGTGGGTGGTGGTATCGTTGGTGATACCAACCGGTAGTCAGAGGGACGACCGGCATTGACGTATACCTACTAGACACGCTTTACGGATACACGCATGTGGGTGGCGTGGTATATATTCTATAGAAGAAAATTTGTTCGTGTGAGTAGGTTTGCCTGGCAGGTTGCTGGGATTCATGCGACGAGAGAAACCGTCCAACCGGAATACTGGACTGTATCTATATGTCTCTCTCTCTCTCTCTTTCTCTTTGTATGTGTAAGTGCGTACGATGCCGAGCTTGATGCACGCTCTCATCGTAATTCAGAGAGAATGGCCGCGCCATCAAACGACGACGATACCACCATACCCATGGCCCGTCGAGCTCGTTCGTGTGTACATTTCGACGTGCGTCCGTATACCACATCCGGCTGTCATTAATGTATCGCCACGTACATGCATACGTAGACGTTACTACGTTAGCCAATAGTACTATTACTACTACTACTATTACTACTACTACTACTAACATAGTAGATAACTGCAAACTCCCCGTCAGACAGACTCGTCTACCTATTTCCCGGATCCATCGTTAGAGGGGTTCTTCGATCGAATACATGGTCGTCACTGGACGGTTCATTTGTTTCGTCGAGGGTTCGTTCTTTCCTACGAATTCTGGGTAATCGTTCAAGCTGATAATCACGATTATTACGCTATTTCGTATGCTTTTTCCTTTCATTTTATTCTTTTTCGTAATATGTTCTTCCTTTTATTTCTCTTACATCGTTTTATTAGAATCGATAGTTTGAACGAGAGGAAAAGAATTTTTCTATATCTTCTTCCTATTTTTCTTTTTACATTCTCAACCTGTTAGTTAAGATCATATATACCATAGTTGAAGTACACTCAATTAAATAACATTTTCTACTCGAACAATTTAAACTGACCGTAATTGTAACACCCGTTTAATACTCTCGTATTAATTTAACCATTGTCCGATGAGTATTTTATACCTTCATCGAAATTTTATCTTTCATTCTCGTTCATTCATTTTAAACGTTCATTATTTTATTATTAATGTTCACATTGAACGCGTTAATAATTATCCAGATCTTGGGAGAATATAATTGAATCAATCAAAAAATATCGGGGTATCATAATTCTTATCATTTTCAAATATACATTTAACGAGGAAAGTTTAGAAGCTATTGGTTCTCATCGCTAAACTATAGCATACACACATAAACATATAGATCTAAAGAGAGAGAGAGAGAGGAGGAGGAGGAAGAGGAGGATAGATTGTAACGAGCGCACACAATGGAACAAACAGCAGTTTCGGAGGAGGGTAACACACGAACATGCGGAGTTGGGTGGTACCGGCAGGAGGTGGCTCGTTAGGGGTGGCGAATGCAAGAGATAGAGAGAGAGAGAGAGAGAGAGAGAGAGAGAGAGAGAGAGAGAGAGAGAGAGAGAGAGAGAGAGAGAATATAGCTGGGACGGGTTGTGCATTTGTGGCGTGACGCCACGTCGGTGTGTCCCTACGTAATGAATAGGACATAAATCTAGGGAGGTCCTGCCGGTAGCGAGCGACCCTCGACCACCCTTCGAGCCACCCACCCACCCTTTCCTCTTACCCTCCCTCCTCTCGTCCATGCACGGACTTCGTTGAACGTTCGAACGTGTGCAGCACGTAGCTTTTTCTCTTCGGATAGCTCGTAAAGCTTTCCGTGTACCAGTAATACTATCACCAATACTAGTAGTAGTGGTAGTAGTAGTGGTAATAGTGGTAGTGTACTGATAGTGGGTTTACCGTGAGGGTGGTCGAAACGCTGCAGGGTGCGCGCGACATCCCATGGACGTTCACTTTTGTAAATCCTCGGTGCTTCTTCCGCTTCCGCTCGGTGAAACAGGAAACGAAAGGACGAAAAAGTAGAGAAACCTACCAACCTTCCTACTCTCTTCCTATTACCAACAGTAGCACCACCCACTCCACCCTCACTATATCTACTACCTACCGTTTCCTTTTCCCTTCGTTTTTATTTCTACCCCATCTTTTCTTTTCTTTTCTTTTTTTTTTTGATTTTATTTTTTGATTTTATTTTTATATCCAGTTGATATATTTTTGTTTATTTTACTATTTAAATACCCGTTTCACCTTAGCAACAAATAATTCCCATCTCACTATAAGAAAAAGAAATTCCCCTAAAATTGTACTACGTAATATGCTAAAAATATGAAATATATATATTATAAATATTACTATTTAAATACCCGTTAGTTGATATATTATATATATATATAATTATTGTATATTATATTATAATTATTGTATATTATATAATTATTGTATATTATATTATTGTATATATAATTATTGTATATTATTGTATATAATTATTGTATATTATATTATTGTATATATATATTATAATATTGTATAATTTTGTATAAGAGGTTAAAAAACCTTGATAGGCTATCAGTATAGTGTACTTTTCATTATTTCTTTTATCGATGAAAGTTTGTGAACGCTCGGAACAGGTAAATAAAAGAACAATAAATGGGTTAAAAATGTAGAAATGCTTGGAGAAATATTTATACCTATAACGTTGGAATGAAAACCGACGACGACGAAGAATATGTTTTATTGAAAATTGTATCCATTGTTATAGTTATATATATTAAGTACACAACTTTATTTTTTTTCGTTTTTAAATATTATATATTTTTAAAATAATCCGAATTACTTTCAATGATATTTAAAATTAGAATTTTTTTTTTAAAACTGTCACCATGTGCACATCAGCATATAATTTATAATCACTGTTGTGGCATAAAGTGGCCAATAGAGGGGGCCTGGCCAACCGAGGGGGCTTTTACCTTATATCGTAGTATTGTTTACTAAGTAAGAGGAAAATAACGAACAACGAACTGGTGATTGGAATTGGCCTTTGTGTTTTTTCGGTTTTGGCATTTCACCGATGCGTATACGTAGAGAAACGAGAGGAACGAGAGAAAAGGAGGAGGAGGAGGAGGAGGAGGAAGAGGTGATGGTGGTGGTGAAATAGAAATGAATACTTTTGCAACGGACACGATACATTCACGTTGAATGGCACAACCCGACTCGATGCGATTCATCGAAAGAACAGTTTTTCGTATCGTTCGGGATTGGCAGAGTGTATTGACAGAGACTAGACATAAGCCTATGTGTATGTTCGTATATTGTATGTGTATGTGTATGTGTATGTGCATCCCTGTCGCCACAATGAACGATTCCAATCGATTTTCATTTTAAATAGGAAGAAAGAATTTTTAAACACCGGTCAGTTGAAAACGAACGTTCTTTCTCTCTCTTTCTTTATTCATTCATTTCTTTCCTGTAAATTTTTATTATTTTTACCTATGAAATTTTTGAAAATTCGATGCAATATGTGTCTCTTTTAATCTCTGAAAAGTATTCTTTTTTTTGAAGTTATATTTCTTTTTAAAGTGATAGAAGTTATTATACCCAACTTATTATATTTTATTTATATTTTATTAATTGTCAATAATTATTTATATATATACGGAAATGGGAAAAAGTTATTTTCTTTTATAATTTTACGGTATCATTTTTCTCGGCTCGTTGTATCATTCTTCGCGACAAATTCGAAGTAAATTAAAGGTAAACTCTTTTCTCGTGATATCACATTTATTTTTTTCTTCCCCCCTTAAACTCGTAGAAATACATTTATATTTTTCTCATTCTCAATATTTTATTGTATTGGATTTTCTCATGGTAATATTTCTACCATGAGTGGAAATGTGTTGAACCCGGAACTACTACTACTACTACTACTACCTTCTGAAAGGTTATATCAAATAAAATCCGTGTGGAATGTTTTTCATGGAAGAATATCGTATATCCGTCGAACGATTTGCATATTTGCAATAAAAATAAAACAAATGAATATATGAAAATTCACTTTACATAGATAACACGATGTAATAAAGAAGTTTATTGTTGCAAACGATTCGTTGATCAAATATTTTCACCCATCAATGTTCATTTATTCGATTGCTTTTCTCTTTTTTTTTATTGCATATTATATTTGAAAATATATCTCGTAAAATATTATATTTTCCATGTATTATTATTCGTGTAAGCGTGCGTAAATAATATTCAATCTCAAACACATATACAATATATACAAAAACATAACAAAAATGTGACACTTCAAACTTTTTTCTTACACGTTTTTAGTTTTATGTTATTTCTATTATTTTGATTATTATCTCAGTCGTAGTTAGGTCGTCTGATTATCAAAATCGTACGTTTTTAACATTCAAATAAATTTTACTTTCATTTCAATCCTTTTTTACATCAATTAACTATATAATTGCTAATTACACTATTCTGTATTAATCAAACGTGTATTTTATATAATTCAAATTATTGTTTTAATATTAAACTCAACATGATAGTTCGCAATCGCAAACATGATCGATCAAACGTCTTGTGTATTAAAAATTTCATTTTTTACAATTAAATTTAGATAATCAATTGCATACCAGATTAAATAATAAAATGATTCAAATGATAATTCATAATTATGATTATAAAAAATCAAATACGAAATAAGAAAAATATATTATCGAATACTTAAATTAAATTAAAAATTCAAAACCACAACTAGATCAGATATTTATTAATTCGTTTTGAATTCATTCGAATATGAATACTTCCTAACAATTATTTTAACAATTATAATTATTTTCTCGCGTTAGACAAATTTATTGGTAAATCTAATGGCATTCAATTATTCATAATTAATATCTTATCTTCCGGAATAATATTGAGTACCATTAACTTAGATAAAGCTACGAACAAGAAGACGAGAAAGAGAGACAGAGAGAAAGAGAGAAAGAGAGAGAGAGAGACAGAGAGAGTGAGAGAGAGAGAGACAGAGAGAAAGAGAGAGAGAGAGAGAGAGAAGAGAAAGAGAGAGAGAGACAGAGAGATGAGAGGAGAGAGAGAAAGAGAGAGAGAGAAAGAGAGAGAGAGAAAAGAGAGAGAGAGAGAGGAGAAGAAAGAGAGAGAGAGAGAGAGAGAAATAGAAACCTCGAAGAAGATCAACCACAATTGTAGCATAGCAGGGAAGATATGAGAGAAATGAGAGAAATGAGAGAGAAGGAAGAGAACATAGTACATATATATGTGAGAGAGATAGAGGAGAGAGAGAGAGAGCTTTAGAAAGGTGCGGATCGTAGCATAGCTTTCACAGTAGAACACAGAACTTTGTGTTTAAGCGTGAATAAACTTCCTTAATTGTAACATTCGAAGAAGGTGCAGGGGGTGGGTGGGTGGGGGGGGTGGTGGGGTTCGACTTCGTGTAAATAACGATCAAGTTTCTCTAACATCTTGCTTTAAGTATTTCAACGTATTTTCTATGTAAATGTAATAATCCATTATTATCTAATCGTATGAAAATTCATCTCGACGTTTATTATATATCTCTTTCGAAGGAGACATGTATTATTTACACATTTATGATTATAAAGACTAAATAATTTACTTATATTTTCAATTCCTTTTTTCCCTTTTATATAACAAAGTTTATACATTTCAACGTATTTTCTATGTAAATGTAATACTCCATTATTATCTCGTCGTATAAAAATTTATCGACGTTTATATATCTTTCGAGACATTTATTACTTACACACATACACACACAGTGTATCGATTACAGGAAATATGATTTACCTGTTGTATATTTCAATCCTTTTTACCTTTTATATCACTTTCTTCGTTCATACTTTAAATCATTTTTTGAATTTAGGAGAGAGAGAGAAAGAGAGAGAGATAGTGACATCGAACCGAATTGATTGCATCTCGACCGCATGAAAGGAATTTTTACTGTCTAAAAAAAAACCGCCCCCCACCCCCCAAAAAAAAGAAGAAGAAAAAAAAGAAAGTAACAGTTAGAT
>NW_025113097.1:2019123-2021315 GCF_010416935.1 Polistes fuscatus
TTTATCAAGTGTAACACATTTTTACTACAAATTTAACACCGAACATTCACAGTAGGTGGAAGGGGGTTGGGGGTGAAAGCAATGTAAACTCGCAAAAGCCATGTGTATTACATACGTGACGCAGTTAAACACGCACGATTCTAACCGGCGCTTAAATCGAAACATTAGCATTAACGTTTACGCTCTCGACGATATATTTCTTCCCAGAGAGTGTAATGCTTTTAAACCGTACCTTTAATTTCACATACCGACGTCACTATTATTGCCTACAATTCAGCAACCCGTTGGCACCCGGCAAACGGTTATTCTTTTACCAGGAAAAAAACAAATAGAAAGATATACATACATACGTACACATACACATACACACACATGTATATATTTATTTATTTAAATGTGTACGTGTACGTGTACGTGTACCTTCGTCGAGTATCTCGTTTCTCTTACCCCCACTCCTCAACTCACCCCTCAAAGAAAAAAAATCACGAACTGCGGAATATTTAGAACAACTTTTTCCTTTTTTTTTTATTATTTTGTCTACACCGAGAGCAACGCCTTTAAGGTAATAAAAAGATGAAGAAAAAACACAAACATATTAGATTGTGGTTAATGTAAATTAGAACAAAGAAAGTTGGGAGCGTATTATCGAGTGTAAAATAAAAATAAAAGGGCTTTTTTTGTTCGCACGAATGTCGGTCGAGAAAGTTTTAAAAGAACATTTGTTGTCTTTTGTTGAACTCACTGGTCCATAAGTTCTTTAATTATTTTAATATCGGTCGTTAAATTCGTTTATAATCGTATACGAAATTCGAGGTTCTTTTATATATATATATTAATTAATTAATTAATTAATTAATAATTCGATAAAATAACATGAAATATCGGCCGTTAATTCGTTTATAATCGTATACGAAATTCGAGATATTTTTTTTTCTTTTTAATAATAAAATAAATGATAAAATAACATGAAATAACAACGTGTTATTTAAAAACTGACCGAGTATAATAAACGTAGGACAAATTTTATGAATAAATCATAAATTACGATTAGATTTTTCTTTCTTTTTTTATTAATAATTAATCATTTAATAGGATTAATAAAAATCCAATTGAATGATAAATTGAAAAATTGTATATCTTTAAATAAATTGTACATTGGACGAATAAGATTGACTATTAATTATTACGGTCAAACAAGGAAGGGTTCTCAAAATTCGAATTAAAAAAAAAAAAGAGAGAAGCGAAGAGGAAGGGGTGGAGGGGTGGGGAGGGGGGGAGAATGTCGACCATAACGATGTCTCGTGCGAGCAGGAATAATGAATCAACGATTGTCTGGACTGTCATGCGAAACTCTATACTCGGTGCATCCAATTATGTTCCTTTTGTTCCAACATGGATTATGATACTAGCTCGTAGTATATGGTTGTATCTCTCATGAGAGAGAGAGAGAGAGGGAGAGGGACAACCACAATTACGACGATGACGACGAGATACGATGATATATGATTCCTCGAGACCTTGTTTTCTATCTCAAACTATATCTCGAATAGTACATCAAAATTTGAATTTATTTGAAATTGATTCGTTAAACATTAAAAAAGAACATTTATATCTCAAATCAATGGAGTCTATTAATGGAGTAATATTTACAATTACATAATTAATTATTAATTAATAAATATTACAAATGAAGTAATATTTATGATATTATAATATCATAATATAATATATATTAATATAATATCATAATATTTTTATATTATTCGAAAGATGTAAGATAAATCACGTTAAAAATATCAACGTTACTATTTTTCGTACGAAATTTCAATTTCTAAATTAAACGATTCCGTTATGAAACATTCTTTTTTTTTTTCTAAATTGTAAACGAGAGAATGATTGGAAATAAAAAAGAGAATAATTATGATAAATGGAAAATCAATTAACCCCACCGGGGGGGATGGAGGGAAGAAAAAACAAAAAGAATTAATAACAATAATAATAATAATAACAAGGAAAAGAGATAAACGTGACGTTGAAAAAAAAGGTAGTAGAAGAAAATAAATGGTCGTTCGGTGTGAAGGAGGCTTTAGAATAAGAAAGGGTAGTGATGATGGTGGTGGGGGTGGTGGCACGCGCCCTGAAGGGGCGAGAAAACTCGTTCGGGTGCGAGATGCGGTTCGAGATAAATGAAA
>NW_025113097.1:2026491-2028128 GCF_010416935.1 Polistes fuscatus
TTTTCTCCGCATAATTCCGAATTTCGAAATAATTATTCGACTGAAATCCTCTTTCATCGTGTTCACTCGAAGCAAGGTTATATTACTCACATCAGTATAATATATTCTATGTACATGTATATCTATATAAATATTGAATGAATTTTTTTGGAACACCTTATATATGTATGCTTTTGTTTTCAAAATTCTGTGTATTATGATTTTGTCTTGAACACCCTATATATATATGTATGACTTTTTTTGAACATTACATAATATAAATTTAATTTAAATTTTTATTTTTTTATTTTAATTGTAATTTAAAATAAATTTTTGAACATGTACATAATTTTATGTACATGTACGGTTTTTTTTGAACACCTTGTATATGAAAATATTCGTATAAAAGAAATAATGTCATAGGTTATACTAGTTTAATAGGATTTTTCGTGTTAAAGTAAATATTGTTTTTATAAACGAGTATTCGACGTTTGTAAATAAAAACTTGTCAGTCAACACGTGTTACTCGAAACGATAAAAATTATAGATAAGAAGAAGAAAGAATACAGAACTATGGAATAGTGCGTATTAAACGAATAGATAAATAGGTATACATTATTATTCTTTTATATTTTTCTCTTATCTTTCATTATATTTGCTTCGAATTGTTATTAATTATTTAATTAATAATTCGATTCGATTAAATTTTGTGTTAATTGTCATCGTTACGATATAATAGCATTACGATTGGAGGATAATGGATATTACTTTCTTTTTTTTTTCTTTTTTTACATTTACATTAACATTATTTCGAAAATCATTTCTTCACACACATACACACACACACCACCCCCCCAAAATAATATATTATACATATATTTATTTATAATTTACTAATAAAAATATTATTTTTTAATTAAGTTCAAATGTGTGTTACTTAATATATATATATGTATATGTATTTATTAAAATAACAAATAACGTATTTTTAATTTGATTTCAGATTATAGACAGGATTTATTGACTTTTTTATTTTATTTTATTAGTATATATTATTTTTGGTTTAACGATTTTTATTAAACCGTTAGATGAATAACATATTGTTTTCTTCTCATGCACGTATACGCATGCACGCACACGCGTACACAGGGAAATATACAGAGAGACCCACACAAACTTGAATATCTTAAGTTGCATTATTGGATTTCGAGCGGTACAGCACGGTACGGTGAAAACCCTCAGCCCATTTCACCCCCTTTCACGTCTCGGTGTACGCGACATTACGTGATGTGCACCGATGTTGGAAGCTTATTATGTTTGCGTTTAGACAAGCTTGTTTACTGAAATTTATGGCTGTTTATGTATGCGTACCGGTTCCTGCAAGTTAAATGCAACGATTAAGAACTTCCTTTTAACCTATACATTTTCTCGTGATAACGCCTGCAGTTTATTATATATTACGTGTATACGTATGTACGTGTACAGAAAAACATTATTATTTAGGTTTATAATCGCTCGTGTAATACACGATGGCACTTTACACATGTGACACTCAAATTTATTCGATTAATTGCACATTTTCAATATCCATATAGAATTTATATTTTAAATAACTGACAATTATTTATATATTATTAACGAAACGTATGATATATTCC